>NW_004955420.1:27046526-27210633 GCF_000276665.1 Chinchilla lanigera | reverse complement strand
AGAGATAGCCAGAGAGGTGGCACATGGCTGTAAGCCCAGCACTCAGAAGGCTGAGACGGGGGGATCACTGCAAGTTCAAGGCTAGCTTGAGCTGCATAGCGCAGGGCACCTATTCATCACAAGCCTTTGAAATTTTGGTTGGTGGGCATCTGTTGCTTTGAGACAGTCGTTCCTTCTTCATCCCTTGGTCTTGCAGGGTGGCAGGGGGTTCTAGACAGAGCCGAGAAACGGGCTTGGTTGCTGCTAGGTGTGCTCAGGGCCCCATCGTCTCACCTGCCCCGTCACCTTTTGCCCCAGACTTTGGGGGTGGCATCATGCCAGTGCATGGGCTCATGGCATTTTGCCCTCTTGGAGTTTGTGTGGGGACATGGCCTTGCCATGTGTGGGGTCCTGGCCAGAAAACAGCCATGCCACTGCAGCTGTCAGGCTCAGTAGTGGCAAGCCCAGGCCCCTTGCTCTTTCGGGACTTTGTCCCTCTGTCTAGAGCCCACTTCTTGGAGTGAGTGGGTTCCAGTCTGAGCTCAGGACAACCCGAGAAACCTCAGCTGCACAGGAAAGTTAAGGGACTGTCTCGGTGGGTCTGCGGGGACCTCGGAGGCCCCAGAGTAGAATGGATGGCCCGAGCCCCCACAGTACGTCTCAGATTCCAGACAGGAAGATGCAGACTTCACTGAACTCAAGGCCACGTTGGCCTCGTGGCGTGGTGATAAACTGGGGTTGATGGGTGACTCAGAGTTGGTGCCTCCCCCGACTCTGGCGAGGACTTTGTCAGAACTTCTGTGCCACATCCAGTGCTAGGGATTTGCCAAGTTTGTGTCCTTAAAATAAAGTGGGTTCCAAGACAGGAGGCAGAGAAGTGGAAAATGTGATTTTTCTTGATTGGGTAATTTAAGAACCACGCAGCAGGCAGGAGCCATTTGGGGCCAAAGAGCTGTTCATTTAAAGTGTTTATCGACACCTGGAAATAGGAATTAAACTTCCGGTGCTATTTTCACAGCACTTTACGCTACATAATTTCATAATGGTGACACAATCCAGGCAGATACCAAGAGGAGAGTTCCAAAGTCACTTTTTTTTTGGCTGGGTTTCCTTAGTGGAAACACTCAGCATCTCACACCAGCAAGAGCTGGAGGAGAGCGGGGAGCCCACGGGTCACCCTGTGGAGGGCCCTGGGTGGCTCCCGGTGCGTGTGCTGCCGCCTGATTACCTCCAGGCAGGCTCAGTCTCTGCTGGTGATCACACTTCCTTTGGGCTTGGAGCCCTGCTGTCTCCCGCTCTGAGGAGGACTGAACTGGGAGATTTCCTCTCCACCCTTGAGGGATTCTACTTGGACCTGATCATCGTCAGTAGGCCCAGGGCTCCTCCAGGACCTGGGGCCCTGGACAGGGCCTGGAATTGTGAGGGGGACATCTCAGCAAAGTTATCGCTCAGAACACCGTGGAAGAACCATCTCTGGCTTCAGTGTGTGGAGGCAGAGTGATAGGAATCTCTGCCTCCCTCCCAGACAAACATTTGTGGGGAAAACTTGACCCTTAAAAATGTCCCTGGTCCTCACTGCCCCTCCCAGGACAGGGATACTCAAGCATGAGGAGTCGTATTTCCCTCGGAGGTTCTGTGGACAGCAGATCCCCTTGCCAGAGAAGTCCCAACGCATGGATGTGTTCATGTCCGAGGTCCAGGGCTCCTTGGGGCCGCTGATCCCTGACCCTGACCCTGGGGTATGGGGAAGCCAGCCACAGACACAACAAAAAGAGAGAAGTCTCTCTGATGGTGTCTTAGTCGTTTTGCTGTTCCTGGGACACAATACTCGGACGCCCACAATTTAAGGAGGAGGGGTTTGGTTTGGCCTGGGGTTTCAGAAGGTGCAGTCCCTGGTCGCCTGGCATCAAAGCAGAAGCGGCGTGGTGGAAGGGCGTGCTGAAGTACAGCTGCTCACCCCGGGGCAGCCAGGAGGCAGAGAGAGGGAGGAGCCAGCAGCACAGTCGGCCCTGAACTCATCCCTGAGTGGATGAACTGATGAGCCCCGCGCCCCATGATCCAGCCACTTCCACACGCCGAGACTTGGGGACATTCTAGACATAAACCACATCCTGGTCCTAACCTGCCACGCTCTGTGCTCTCTCATCTCCACTTCTCCAGCAGCGGCACCCCGGAGGTGACCCCGCAGCCTGCGGCCACCTGCAGCCTCTCGGCATGGTGCGGCGGGGCAGCTGGTGTTGTGAATCAGGCCGTTGCCAATCAGAGAACGGCTACTTCACAACACCAGGGTCTCACCCCACCACAGCAGCGCTCGGGACCGGAACCAGCACAGCGCCCGGCCCACCCTCCCCAGAGGGCCGTCACGGGACCTCTCCTGCTCCTGGTCCCTGGTGTGGCCCCACAGCAACTCTTGGCATCCTGAGGCTGCCGTTCGCCCCAGCACAGATAGCTCTCCTCTTCAGAGAAAGCCACTCCTGGCCACCTTAGCTTCCCCTAGGCCTGGGAGGAGTTCAGTCCCACCCAACTCAGCATTTCCTGATGGGTACGAGGAGCCCACAGTATCGGGAGCTGCCACCTTTGTTTTGACCCTTTGCATAGAGCAAAGGGAGGGCGGGGGGACCTCGGTACAGGATGGTGGCCTCGGGGGACACCCTCGAAGGCTGCCTGGGGCTTCCTGTCTGTGTATAGGAAGGGACATCCCTATTTCCTAGCGGGCCCAGGCCCCTGAAGCGTCACCTCCTCGCTGTGAGCAGGCGGAGGGCTCCCCAGCTTTCCGCCGGGCACACTTGCCGTGTGAATGCTGGCGAGCACCAGGCCAGAGGCTGTCCCCGGCGCACCGCTGGCCTGTCAGTGTCTCCCTGCTGGGAATGCGTGCCATTACCTGTGCTGGCGGCGGCTGCCTCTCCCTGGGGACCCTTCAGGGCTGAGTGGTTTTATGACACCACCATTTCCAGAATCTAGGCGGAAGTCCCGAGACAGCGTGGCAGGGTTGTCCACGGTCCCCGGGTCACTCAGGAGAAGAAGGGCCACCTTCCTCTGGCTGTGTAGATGACAGAGGCCCGGGACTGTTCTGGTGACCCTGGGTGATGCACAGGGCTTCTGCTGCTGTCCCTGAGAACCAGAGAGCGGGACAAGAGGACACGCCACACAAGCAGCGCCAAGGTCACACAGCAGACAGGGCCTGGGCTAACCAGGGCCACCTGGGTGGCTGTCACGCTGGAGTCTGGGAAGGTGAGTCCCCTGCGAATACCCAGACCCCCTCCCGACGGGATGCAGTGGGCACTTGCGCTGCTCCCGAGGGTCAGGACGGTCTCCGCCGTTTCCTTAGGTGTAAACTGCACATCTCCAAATCGCTGAGAGCCCGGCTGCCATCTGGCTGCCCTGCCAGGAACAAGGTCCAGGCCAGTGCCTCCGGGTCTGCAGGTGGGAGAGCAGAATTCCTGGATCCCCAGTGGGGGCAGCGAGCCGGGCTGCTGGCTGTCACTGATCCTCACAGGCTCTCGGGGGTTCGGTTCCCACCCCAGCCTTGCCTCTTCTACATGGGCTTCTCAAGGTGTACCCCAACACGGGGACCCCACGCTGCTCCTTCGGGTGCTTCCAGTCCTCCCCGCACGCAGCCCCGCCCCACCCAGGCCTTTCCCTGGAGCTCAGACCCCACCGGCGTCACCCCCAGGACCAGGCCAGGGACCCCCTTCCTCTCCCGTGCTCAGCCCGCCCCGCCCCAGCCCCAGAGCAGCTGGCTTACTTCATTGGCTGAATGCTCCAATCCCATCGCAGCAGCTCCTCAGGGTAGGGACGGACTCAGCTTGGCTCCGCTGCACCCCCGCCCAGCTCGGCCTGGTGGTGGGGAGTCGCTCTAGGACAGACTGGCAGGGAATGGGTACCATGGACACCTTCAGGGCTCCCCTGTTCTCCGGCAAAGCCCTTCGCCCCTGCTGTCTTTCACAGGATCTCGGGCTTGGAGAGGAGACGCAGCGTGGCCACCTGGTGCTGCCCACGAGCTCCATCCACCCGCGGCCACTGACCCCACCCTCACAGGTCAGTGCCAGGTCCACCCCGTCCACCCTGTGGTCGTTGGCGGCCATGCCATTCAAGCCCAGTCATCCCTGACCCCCTGTGGCTTGCTGCCCAGACTGAAGGGACAGAGGAACACGAACGTCCCCAGGGCTCCCGGGGACCCAGCCTGGCCCTTACACCCAGAGGCCCACTCCAGCTTCTCCCTCTTGGTCCGTTGGCACAAGGTGAGAGTCCAGCCCGCGTTCAAGCACTTCTTCGCGGAACCTGATTAAAAATCTCATAGCATTTAAAATGGGGACATGTCCAGGGAAGAGAACTGGCTGTGACCCGAGGGACCACTGCTGCCCCCCAGCCCTAAGCTGAGAACTGTCTCAAAAAACAAAATGAAGAGGAAGTCAAGTCAGAGGGGTTTAGCCTCTAGCTGCCCTGAGGGAGGCCCACCTCCAGGCAGAGATTTGAGTGCCACCCTCATTCCCACCTTGGTCTTGCCACTCCCTCTGTGAGCAAGGGGGGACAGGAGCGGCTGGCGTGGCCTCCTCAGACCACTCGTATCCACCTGGCACCCACCGGGGTCCCTGAACCTGAAATGTGATGTCGCGAAGACCGAACTCTGGCCCATGGCTTTGTTTCTTCTCAAGCGTCATTGTTCTTTCGCCTTGCGCTGGGGACTTCTGCTTGGTGTTCTGTTTGGTGGTGAACGGGGGCCTTCCTTGCTTCCTGCTGGTACCCTTATTCCTGCGTTTACCCTCGTCCCGTGGACGGTCATGTGTGTTCCTTCCCAAATGTCCACAGCCTCTTGGTAGCTACTTGCCCTAAGCATGTAAGTCATCTTCGTCCTTCTCCTCCTGCTCCTCCTCCTCCTCCTCCCCCCCTGCTTCTTCCTCCTCCTCTCCCTCCCCCACCCCCTTCCCTTCCCTTCCCTTCCTTCTTCTTCTTCTTGTTTTTTAAAACAAAAATACAGTAATTTGAGGCCAGAGTCCCTACCTCCTTCATCTCACCTAGCACCAGGGGGCGGGGGGAACACTCTCAGGGACTCTGCACACACTTCACTGACCTCCAGGAAGTGGTTATGGGCTGTCAGGGCAGAGTTGAAGTTCATCTTACCATTGATTTTTACCAGGTTTTGGAGGACCAGCAAAAATCCGTTCCATTGTTCCCTTCATCCCATTACAACTGATGTCTAGACGTTGCTCCAAAGCCTCGTACACTCATAGGTGGGGCTTTTAGGAGAGGGCTGGATCACGGGTGTGTGATAACTGGATTAGTCCACTGACTGGATCAGCATAGCTCTGGGTGTGACTGAAGGGGTTTACAGGAGACAGAAGGCCCGCCCTGGCTGTGAGTGGCACCAATGGGCTTGTAGCCTGAATGAGATAAAAAGGGAAAGGGAGGCTCCCTGCTGGTTGCCACCTGCCTGCCATACCGTGGACCGTTTCTCCTCTGTGATGCCCCTCTGCCATGACAACCTGCCTTGGAGCCCGCTGACTGTGGACTGAAACCTCTACAAACTGTGAGCTAGAATAAACTTTTCCTCCTTTCGTTTGTGGGTGTTGGGCATTTTGTACGAGCAATGTGGAAAGTAATTTAAAGACATCCCTTGGGGCTGGGGATTTAGCTCAGCGGCACAGCGCCTGCCTGGCAAGCGTGAGGTCATGAGTTTGATTCCCGGTACTGGAAAAAAATAAATAAATAAATAAATAAAGACATCCCTTAAAAAAGAAAGCCTCATAAGAGTTTCACACAGACCAAGGAAAGGGTTTGAGATTGCTATTGTAACAGACATTAGCAACACAGCCAGTTGGATAGAAAAAGAGACTGAAATGAGCAGGCAGTGGGACCTACCCTCTGTCTGCCGGGCTGCTAGCTCAGCTCTGGAAACTTGAACCTCAGCTTGCTGTCTTGAGCGTGGCACAGAGGCCAAGAGCAGAGGACCCAGCACTGGGGTCAGCAGAGGATGGAGCCTGGGGGCCGCTCCAGCTGGCAGGGCAGGGGTCAGGTGCAGGCGGGCCTGGGGCTGGAGGCAGGGTGGGGACACTGCTGCCCAGCCCTGAGGGCACCTGCAGCCTGCTCGGGAAGGCTCACCTTACAGCCAAGGAGGACGCAGAATAAGCAAGGGTCGGGAACTCACCGGATGAAGACCGTGGCCCCAGAGGTGGCAGGTAAGTCCCCCAGCATTCACCCTAGGCCAGGGGTCAAATGGGTCAAGGGACCCCCAGGAGTCTCCAGGGTTCTTCCTCAGCCCTGCTGAACTGGAGAAGGCGCTGTGTGTGTGTGTGTGTGTGTGTGTGTGTGTGTGTGTGTGTGTAGAGACACAAAGCCATGGGAGGTACCAAGCTGCTCAACACTCACAAAGGTGTGGATGTGCAGGGTTGTGCAGTCCCCACAAACCTATCCCCGAGAGAACGGCTTGTCTTCTTTTATGATGTGAATTTTTTTATATATATAATTACAAGCGTTTAAATATCCACCAGAACAAACTAAAAGTGAGCATCTCATTGCTCAGGTTGCGTTGGTGGCTGCAGGGTCCAAGGCGTCCATCAGTGCCGCCCTGCACGGGTTCCCGGGTCTCCCCATTGGACGCCCTCTCAGTTTTTAGGCCCCATGAGCCATCAGGTGCAGCCGCCCTGAAGGCCAAGGTGAGTCCTGCCGAAGCCAAGGTGAGTCCGAGGCTCCCAGCCGCACAGATCCACCTGGCCCTGCCACCGGCCTCCTGTGGTCCCTCAAACTCTGTCCCCCTTGGAAACCTCGAGCCCCCAGGTGCCGGCTGCACCCCGCCCTTCCTCTGCCTCCCCCGAGGTGAGGGTCCCCGGTATGAGAACAGTGGCTTCCCTCCGTACTGCGCTCTGCTGCCTCAGCTGGGGCCCACCCAGGTCCTCTCCACCGGCACCCACAGCAGTGTGCATAGTGTGTCCAATGTGGGTGCTGAGTGAGCACCCACCCATGCAGCCTTGGCCAAGGCTGCACACCAGCAGCCACCCCCCCACACAACACCCCTGCCTGCCCTTCGTCCCCACCATCCTGGGGGGGGCCCCTGTCGCTGCTCCCTCATTGCAGCTCTGCCCTGGGAGCTGCACGTTGCCTGTGTCCAGTCCCTCTCTCTCCAGCGTGGCCACTAATGCTTTGCCAAAGGGAGGCTGCCCCGGGGGATGCAGGGACCAGGAGCTTTGGCCGCCACGCACAGCTGTGAGGCTGCGTCCCCGAGCCCAGAGCAGGTCACAGACCTGGCCCGTGCGCTTCAAGACACTATGACCGTAGCAGTGCAGAGGGTTAACCGAGATGTCTCCACTCGACGAGGGACTGGGCGTGGGGCTCTGCAGCCCTGCCTGCCCCAACTGGGCATGATGCCCGCACACTGTGCTTTGGGAGACAGCTGACCTGCAGTCCTCAGAGTGCTGCTGTTTCACACATGGGGTGCTCCTTTTGCCCCCCATGCTGTAAAATGTATGTGGTGCTCCTCCCCCAGCAGCCACCAAGCAAGACCAGACCCCAGTGCCCAACAGATGGCACTGACCCCTCGGGAAAGAGCGCCCCAGGAGGGCACCTTTCAGTGCCTCAAAGATGTCAGCGTAACCCAGACTTCACCCTTCTGCATCACCACCTCATGGCCCAAGAGGGCTGCTGCCATTCAAGCCAGCACCTTCATATTCCAGGAGGAAGAAAAGGGAGGTAGAAAAACCAGTGATATCCCTACCTTTTATGAGGATACGTAGACTCCCCAGAAATGTCCACCTCTGCCGGTAGACTACCACTTAAATCTCACTGGCCAGATCCCGATCACCTGGCCACCCTACAGCCAACGAAATGGAGATGGTAAGGACTCCACAACAGAGCACGGGGATGCTGAGGCGGGGAAGGACAAATCAGTAACAGCAGGACAGTTCACAACTACAAAACTGCATCAGCTACTCGTTACCCTAACAACTATTTTGTGGAGTTTATGGCCAGAGCAGTACATTCGCACTGTTACTTCTTAAACAAAGATCTAACATCACCACAATACCATCACTTACAAATAACACTGTTCTTCCTTGTTTACTCTTCCAGCTCTTTGTATTTTTTTAACATGGGTGGAAGCACTCTATGAGTTGCTCTATAATTTTAGCCTCTTCTGATATTGTAAAAAGAAATACTTCCAAATCACTAAATGTTCTGTGCAGGATCACGACTCAGGCCTGCGTGTTCTGCTGAATGAGGTACCATGATTTGTTTGTTTGATTGCTCTGCGTTAGGCATGTGGATGTTTATAACAGTAAAATGTGACAAAGCAACACTAGAGACTCTCCTCCTAGCTAAGCCTTGCACCCAGCAGTGTCCCTTGGGAATGTATCATAAGGGAAGAGGCGTGGGTGTTCACATCCTTGAGAGCTTTTGAGATCCCTACCAGATTGCCTTTCTAGAAGGGCTGCTCCAGTGAACAATGGTATTGCTCAGCCTTCCCATTGCTGAGCACAATCCCCGACACCCACAACATAAACACGAAAAGGTTTAATTTGACTCACGATTTCCGGGGAATCAGTCCATGGTCACTAGCACGAGCATCATGATGGAAGGGCATGGTGGAGAGCTGTTTAGTTTATGGTGGAAGCAGAGCAGGGAAAAGTGCTGGAGAGGAAGCCGCCAGGGAGCAGACACAGTCCCCAAGGTTATGCCTCCATGACCCCCACCCAGATGTGCGCTGTACTGTTTGGCTCCCAAACTGTCGAGTTGACAGGGTTCATTGTCACAACAGTTGCTTCAACAGGCCTATATACTGCTGACTCAGTTGTCCCTGCATTTCCTTAGTGAGCCTCACACAAGCCCCATAGTAGGGCTGGTGCTGGGACTCTGTACCAAAGTGTGTCCCTTCTGGTGTCCTCAAGGAGAGGGCCAAGGCTAGGAGACTTAGGGACACAGTGACCAGCAGGTCATGGGTCTTGATGGTGCCTGGTCTCATCCCAGGCACACATTTGCTTCCGAAGCAGAACCACAGTGCCACAAGCTGTACAACCCTGGGCTTCTCACTAAGTTCATCTAGCACCAGTAAAGAGGAAGCTGGGTCAGAGGCAGCTGTTCTTGCCAGCCAGCATGGCAGCTAGGGGCTGAATTGTGTCCCCTGGAGTCATCTGTTGAAATTTTAAGCCCCAGGGTAACTTGAGTTTGAAGATGGGGCCCTGGAAAGGTGATCAAGGTTAACTGTGCCAGGAGGGTGGGGCCCTGAGCCACTAGGACTGGTGTCCTGGTAAGAAGAGACCCCGAGGAGGCAAGTTCACCATGTGAAGAGGTGAGAAGATGCTATCCACAAGCCAGGAGAGGTCCGTGGAGATGCCAGACCTGCAGACACCTTGGCCTTGACCTCCAGACTCTAGAACCAAAAAATACACACCTGTTGCCTCACTGTCCAATCCAAGGTGCTGGTGTAGAGCCCTGGCTGACACACACTGTGCCAACAGGTGTGGCCACATCTGCAACTTCTGATCCCTGAGACCCACATACCAGGTACCCTGAAGCTAGAGCCAGCTTCTCAGCCTGAGCCTTGGATATGTGCGTGGCAGAGAAATTTCCCCATGAGCCTGCTGCGTCCCGCTCGACCCTCCCAGGCTCCGCGTCGGAAGCTCTTCCTGGTGCCACAGGAGCCCACCCAGCCTCAAGCCACAGCATCCCTGCAGAAGTGCCGAGAGCCAGCGCCCCTGTGGGGGCCCGAGCTGTCCCAGCCTGCTGCACAGCTCCTCCAATGCCTCCAGCCGGAGGGAGCCCCATCATCCAGCTTCACAGAGGCCCCTTCACTGGCTCCTCCTCCTCCCCTCTCACACCTACCATGCTGCCCCAAACTCCTGCCTCCTGGGATGGCCTCCCAAATAAACTGTCTGCCTCGCAATCTGCCTTGGAGGAAAACGGAGCTGAGGCACGCAGGAAAGCACACTGAGGGTATTCTCTGTTGCTGTGACTTGTGGGGTTTTACTCTAATAGAGTATTTAAAGCAGTTTTGGGATTTGCAGCAAAATGGAAAGGAAGGTACCAAGTACTCTCCCCCACGTGTTCATAGCCCCCCCTTAGGACCAGCAGCCCCCAGTGGAGATAGCTTTACAGCTGCCCCCCACAGGCCACAGCGGACGTTGAGGTACATCTGGGTGCGGTTCACTCTAGGTCTCCACGAATGTGTGAGTGGATGCATCCCCACCCCGCACCTGACAGAAGTGTCCCTCCCTCGCATCCCGGGTTCTGCCCAGCCTTGCTGCCCGCACCCCAACCCCTGGCAACCGTGACTCTTCACTGTGTCAGTTTTGCCTCTTCCACGACATCACCTGGCTGCAGTGATCACTTAGCAACATGCATTTAAGGTTCCTCTGCATCTGTTCACGGTTCGTAGCTCCAGGTGAGTTGGGGCTTGGTGATGATTTAATAGATACAATACCAGAGTCCTGGTCCGTAAAAGAAACGGTTGATAAACTAGACTTTAATTTTCAGCTGCATGAGGAACTGTTCAGAGAACCACATGACAAGCCACAGGCTGGGAGACACTTCTTACCAAGTACACATCTGAAGCTAGGCATGGTGGTGCGCACTGATAATCCCAGAACTTGGGAGACTGAGGCAGGAGGATTGCTGCAAGTTCGAGGCCAACCTGGGCTACAAAGTGAGTTTAAGACCAGCCTGCGCTGTATAGCGAGACCTTGTCTCAAAAAGACAAAAAAAAAAAAAAAAAAAAAAAAAAAAAAAAAAATGATAAAGATCTATTATCCAAACTATACAGTGAACTCCTAAAACCCAGCAATAAGAAAGCAGCTGAGTTGTAAATGCACAAAAGACCTCAACAGGTAACATCACCAAAATTGACAAGTGTAAGCAGAGATGTTCTAGTCATGCCATCGGGGAAATTCGAATCAGAACAACAAGATGGCCCTGAACACCTGTTAGAGTCCCAGGCCCAGAACCCTGACCCCCAGAGGCAGGTAAGGTAGCAAATCCACAGAAACTGCTCTTGTCTGTGGCTGGGGGTGCAAAATGGTGTGGCAACGTAGGGACACAGTTTCTTACACAGCTGCACACATTGCAGTGTAGGATCCAGCTCTTATACTCACTGGCATTTCACCCACAGGAGTTGGAGATGTCCACACAGACCTGCACGCAGAGTTTATTGCAACTGTATTCCTCATTGCCAAGTCTTGAAGGAACCAAGATCTCCTTCAGGAAGGGAGAGGAGGAGGAACCTCAGGCCTTCAGCAGTGGCGGTAGCACGCAGGCTGTGGTGTTAGCCCAGACCGACAGGCATGGAGTGCATGCTCCGGGCAATCAGCAGCCACCCAGGCCACAGAGCCCACGCCCTGGCCATGGGAACGATGGCAGCTGAAGCAGCTGCTCCTGCCTCGGACACAGGAACTAGAGCTGAGCAGCTGTGGGTTCAAATCCCAGCACTCATGCTCACTAGCACGGCGTGCTCAGGGACAGAAAACTGGCCCGGTCCCCACTGGAACAGTGTGGGAGTGGAACAGCCTGACCACGGAGTGTGCTGAGCAGAAGGTGCACAGATGTCCCTAGGAGAAGGGATTTGCAGTTGGACGGCAAGGACGCAGGGAGCCCATGGCCTCCAGCAGCAGCACCTCCAAAGCTGCCTCAAGCAGCCCCCAGCTAAAGCTGAGCACACAGCCCTCCTGGCAGACTGGCTCAGGACATCGGATCTGCACTGCAGCTGAGGGTCTCCCTGCCCGGCCACCTCCCGCCTTTGGGTGCTTTGCAGGCGCCTCCTCTGTCCCAGCCTCCTCTGCTGGGCTCCTCACAGCTACACCTGCTCACCAGGCCCTCTGGAAAGGAGATGCTCGCACGTCTGCTTCCTCCATGCTCCTGCGCCTGCTGCATCACGGAGCACACCAGACAGGTTTCGTGGGGCCTCCCGCAGGGCCTCTGGGGCTGTGATCCCGGAGTGACTCCTCCAGAGGAATCGGTCGGTCAGGGCCGTTCTGCTGTGACCAGCAGAAACTGAGCCTACTTGCAGGGACACAGGTCCATGGGGATCCACGGGATGCTCCGAATCCAACGGGAAGCCAAAGCACAGGCTCTGAAAGGGTGAGAGCCTAGCTGTGCATGCACCCTGGAAGTCATGAGTTCTGCTTTTTCACACCGCTGTTGACATCGGCAAGCTCTGGTCACACTTCAGAGCTTGTAACGTCCCCCTCAAAGGCTGGATTCCCAGGAGAAGGTGTCCAGTTGGCAGGAGGTGGTGGGGCATTTCAGAAAGTTGCCCTCCTTCCCTGGGCGGACACATGTCCTGACTCTGCATCCAAGCAGGACGGGAGTGCCTGTCACCAGAAGGTGAGAAGACCCCCCGATGGCTGGCCAAACCACAGAACTCCACAGACCATGATGGGAGAAGGGAGAGCACACCCTACACCTCGGAGCCTGCCGAGCGCCCAAGGTGATGTATCGCTGAATGAATTCAGCTTGCTACGATGGTACCTTCTTGAGTTGGGACCACTGTGGTTTCCCTGAAGCAACCCTATTTGGGTGCCCAGCAAACGATAACCAGACAAAGCCAGTGGTACAGGGAGCTTTGCAAGAGACCCTGCCTGCAGGACTGTGCCTGGCTCTTTGATACTGGCTTAAGAGAAGCCAGGTACAGGGATGAAATCTCTTTGGTCATAATGCATGACAAATGCCCCTCTGACCCAAACTGCGGGATCCAACTGGTCTTGCTGCCACTCAGGACCACACTTGTGTCAGTAGGTGCCCCAGTAAGCTGCATCCAGTACGGTCCTAGCACTGGCTGGCTGTGATCTTGTGATACCTGGGGGTGGTTCTCACATAGCATGGGTGGGGGTGGGTTGTTGTAGAACAATCTGCAGTGCATTTCCACCTGCTCACTCCTGCCCGAAGCACCATCCACGCTGCCCCTAAGAATCTGGGTTTCTTGGGTTCGATACCATTATACCTGATCTTAGTTTGTTATCCCCCAAAGTATCAGTAAGTAGTTGAGAAGACATACTCAACTTTCAATACTTTCAAACACTTTTGTTTGAAATATAATCAGCTGCTTCCCCTTCTGCTGAAAGCGCTTTGTGAGGCTGAGGCAGGATTATGAGTTTAAGCCCAGCTTGGGCAACATAGCAACTGTTCAAGACCCGCTTTGAAAACAAAAGTAGGAAGAGCTGGGGATGTAGCTCAGAATGAAGGCCTTAGGTTCAATACAGTAAGAGAGACCCAGCCGTTTTCCACCCAGCCCTTCCTTCATTCCCATGGTGCAGGACTCGGGCTGGAGAGTACCGTTCTCATCATCAGTCCCTCGAAGACCCCTGGATTTATTGGGATCTTCAAGGCCTTTTCACATTCCTTTAGCTCTTCAGATTAAAGCTGCTCATCTCACAGAAAGGGACTCCTGATGGTTGGGGATATTCATTGACTTGCAGAAGGAAGCAGAGTCCGTGCCCTGCACCATCTCTGTCATCAGGTGAGGACCTGCCTGGTTAATGCATCGGTTCCCTTACCTCCTGCGGAGGGAGTATCTCACCTTCCACGGTCTCCCCAGATCCCTCAGCAGAGCTGGGATCCCCTGACCCGCAGTAGTCACTTGAAAATGACCTTTTCAAACAGCCCTCCCCGCCCCACCTCTGCTCTGCTGGGTTTCCTGGGTCACCTCCTCGTCAATCCTTGTCTCTGCTCCCCGGAAGTACAGGGGCTGACCAAAATATACTGTGGTTTTGATTTTAAAAATCATTACAATAAAAGTCACATTGCTATGAGTTCTCCCCCTCACTGGGAACACCCTTATCCCACCATTGTTGCCACTTCCTGGAGCAGCTCTAGAAGTCCTGTTCGGTGAGGACCTTTACCAGGTGTGATCAAAAATACAGTGACTGCTGCTGCCGAGGGCCACCCAACAGAAAGGCAGCCTCATAAAACATGACACTGTGTCCTCGTCTCTCTCGTTCACCAGATCTGGGACCGTGTGACTCCTGGCTCTTTCCCACAGGCAAAATGACCATGAAAGGTCAACATTTTCAATCAGTTCAGGAGATTGAGGGAACTCTGACAGGACAACTAGAGCCGCTCAGGAAAGAGGACTCCAGAGCTGTCGCAGAAAGCAGCAGGGACGGTGGGATAAGTGTGTGCAAAGCAAGGGGAGGATTTTGGAGGGAGGTTCACGGCGATGTGTCTTTTACTGTTAAAGTTTAAGCATTTACCATGTTTTGATCATACCTTGAAGACAAAGCCCATCTTTGATCAGTTAATTACTGCCCAGAAAGACTCAGCAAACTATGGTGCCCTCTCCGGCCAGCGGAAGTCCAGGCAGGAAGTACTAGGACCCCCACCTCCCTGCGCCAGGACCAGCAGCCGGGCCCTATGTCCAGCAGCAGGCTCTGCCCCTGGGCCTGGAGGGAGCTGGGAGGAGGCTGCGGGGTGGAGGAGGCAGGCCTTTTGCTGCCTGTCTGCACATTTCACACTGACAGGCTACCGGGGGTGTAGCACTATTTTTATTTAAAACGCCAGTTACCATAGGAACAGCCACATGACCCACACTTAGAATAAGTCACACAGAGAATACCCTTGGGAAAGGGGAAAGAGCAGCCGCGCGCGGGCTGTGCCTGGAAGAGAGGCCACACCCCCACCTGCCTGCGCCCGGCCATCGCAGACCCCTGCCAGCCCCTGGCTTCACGGTGCCCTGAGGACAGCTGGGCTGGCGACTGGGGGAGCACGGCATTCTGCCCAGGTGGTCCCGTGAGCCCCCGCTCTCCCTGGAGTCGGGGTTCCCTCTCAGGTGGTCCCAGCGGCAGGTCAAGACTCAAGTGCTGAGGATGCGCTTACCCCTCACACAGGCGGGGAGGGGCGTGGCGGACCCCAGCACGCCCCGCCCAGTCTGCCCTCCCCGCTCCCCGCCTGGCTGTCCCGTTTCCAGCGCCCTGAACGGGGGTGGTTTCTCTCCTCCTCCGTTAGCAGAGCCCACACCTGGCAGTGCCAGCAGCTGGGGCCTCAGGGACACAGAAAACCCCTGAGTGTCCCCGTGAGGCCAACGGGGCTTTGAACAGAGGGTGCAGAACCCCGCACATCTGGGGCTCACCAGCTCCTAGGACATCTCAGTGCACTCTCCCTATGCCGTGCTGCGTTTTATCTGCAGCCTGGGCACACTTGTATCCATCTCACAGGCTTTTCATGCGAGCTTTGTACGATGATAAAGCCCCTGATCCCCAGAGCGGCCAGTGGTGCTGTGATGGTCCATAATTGTTAATGCAACTGTGGCTATGATGGGCACTGAACATTTTATGAGTCTGTTTTTCATTCCTGTAGCAAAATGCATAAGGCAGGTGTATAAGAGTGTTCTACCTTCTACACATCTTCCTGAAAGAGTTAAAGACATCCTACCATAGTGATACATACTCATTTATAGCAGCACAGCTCATAATAGGTAAACTTGGAAGTGACTCATATGTCCATCTACAAATGAACAGATAAAGAGAGTGTTGTGTTTAGACACAATGGGGTACTACTGTGCCATAAAGAAGGGTAGACTTGAGTCATCTGTAGGAAAACAGAGGCACCTTGCCGCCATAACATTAAGTGCCACAAACCAGACACACGAGCTGAAGTACCGCGTGGTTTCTCTTACGAGAAGCCCACAGTACAGTGGTAACTCGGTTTGGTTCGCAAACAAAAGCGTTTGGCAAAATTTTATTTGCGTTTGCAAAGTCTGCACTGGGTGACAGACACACCCCGGCCATCTTCCCACACAAACACAAATGTGGCTTTTCCAAAATCACAGCACAAATTAAGGGCACGCACCGAGGTACCGCTGTGTAAAAGAGCAAAATAAAAGGTACAGAATAGGAAGTAGGGAGAGTTTTTTCAAACGAGAAAGGGAACAAGGGATGGGGGTGCAAGAATTGAAGGGGGGAAATGGAAACTGAGCTTTGCAGAGGGGAAGGGGATGAAGAGTTGGAGGGAGCGGGAGGGGAGGGAGAAGAAGGGGAGGGAGACACAGCGTGTGTCATGCCCATGCGCCAGTGGGTGCCATAGTTCTGTACCACACGCGGGGACTAATAAGAAAAAACAAAGAGGCTTCCTTGGCTCACGGTTTTGGAGGCTGAAAACGTGGATGTGGACTGCGTCTCCAGGGAGAGCGGCAGGGAGCGGGTAAGAGCCCAGAGCCCCGAGCCGGAAGCTGGCTCGGGCTGGGCCACCCGCCCTCCTAGGACGCAACCTCAAGTCTAGGGACGTCCGCGAGGCCCGGCGCCTCTTACACCGCTCTGTGGGCACCAAGCCTGCAGCACCTGACCTCCCGGGGACAAACTACATCCCGGACAGCTCAGCCGCGGCACTCGTCACACCGACGACTCAGTCATCACGACTGCGAGGAATATTCTGACTTGGACCAAACCCTTAGCCGTGTGCGAAGGCTGAGGGGCCAGGCCTGACCAGGTCGCTGCGGGTCCATTTTCATGTTCAGTGTATGCAGGGCAAGCTCCGTTTCCTCAGCACAGGTGCAGGCCACCTGCCCGAGAAGCTGGTACACCATGAGCTGGGACTCAAACCCGGACTAGCCTGACTGCTGAATCGCGGGAAAGTGACCCCTGGGGCAGCCTTGCCCAAGAAGACAGTGACAAAGCTGGCAGGGTGTCTGTGGAAGGCAGGCGGGGCCGGGCTTGGAGGGGGATGCCAGAGCTTCAGGGTGTTCAGGGACTGCTTGGGCTCTGGTCCCCGTCTGCCTTGGTGGTATCTCCTCACCCCAGGCCTGCTGCGGCAGCCCGCATGACCCTGCAGACCATGGACACTTGCAGAGGTGACGGGAGGTCCCCAGGCCGCAGCGGGGCTGTCAGAGTCACAGGCTGCTCTTCCTGGGGCAGCAGCGACCCTGCTTGAAGATGAAGCCGAAAGTTCCGTGGCCCCAGCTCACTGCTTCCTCTGGGAGCGCGCTCCAGGAGACACGAAGCAGGGTCAGCCAGTGGGGCTGCGACGCTGGAAGCCCCTTCTGCCAGTTCTGGGCCCATATCTCTCAGGTGGGGCCGATGCCCCCTAGAGCCCATATCATCGGGTCCCATGCCCGGCCGTGTGCCTCCTCTGCAGATGGCCTGGGACAGTTTCAGTAAGCACGTGGCCGACACCCGAGGCTGTCTTCAGGCCATAGCAGTGGACTCCACTGCACGTCAGGCAGGGGTCAGAGAGCTGCTGTCCCCAAAGCAGCTGTCCACCAGATGGGGTGGGGCTGGTGAAGGGGACCTGGGACCAGCCTGTGACCCGCACGTGAATTGGCTTCCCTTCGCCCGTTTCCCTGCCTCACACCTTTGATGGACTTCCTGGAGCAATTGCCAAATAAACAGCTGTGTTTGACTGTCTCCTTCAGAGAGAACGCAGCCCCCACACTGCCTCAAAGGGTGTGGGGAAGGCCGTAGGAGACACATGTCCAGCTCCGACCTCAGGGGACATTGACAACACTTAGCCAATGCCATACCCTCTCAGGGACAGAGGAGTGGGCTTTTTTCATTAGTATTTGGTATTCTGGAAAACTTCTAATTGGGAATTAAATCTGGCTCCTCTGCAATTCACGATATTCACACAGATCACTGACAAAAACTCTGTTCTGGATCCATTAATGTGATAAAAATCCCCCATAACTCAGAATAGAGACTGCGGAGAGCAGGTGAGACCTCAGGCAAAGCTGTGCAGTCAGCACCCTCTTCCCTCAGCTGAGACTCACTCATGCTGCCTTCCTGCTGCCCAAGGAGGTCTCCCATCCGTGTAGCAGAGACCCCTGTGCACCCCAAATCTCACCCAACCCAGCTACTTAAAAGGAAATTATGCCATATACGAATTCATACTGAGGTGTGATGGATTGTCCTCCGCTGCAACAGGGAGCTCTGATCGAGGGGAGGGTGAGCACCATCTCAGCTGCCTCCCAGTAGCTGAAGCGTTCACGTGGCTTTTTGAATTCTATTCCATAATGCATCTTTATTTTAGAAAAATAGAACTAGGGTCACAAACCTGCAAACAGGTTGAATATGAGTCCCATTCTCCGTCCTCTACTGTGAAACACCTTGATTTTGTTTAATGTGCTGCCTTTTGCACCTTCTCATTCTGTAGGGCTGCTTTGTGTGTTTTCAGAAAAGAAAAAAGAAACCAGAGCCATGCAGTAGGATATTTGGATCAGAAAATTAGACAGAGGTCTCCCTCCTACACTCGCGCATGCTGTCCCGTGTGGAGCTAAGATCCTCAGACTCTGGCAGCGATGAGGGGCATGGGGAATGGAGATTTCTTTCAGTGTGGTTTGCCAGGTCCGCTCCAGGAGGCTGATTTTGCTGGTCTAGAGTCAGATCTGAGATCCCCTGACAAGGTGGGGTGCTGACCGTTGTGAAGAAGGTCACTTTTAGAGTCTCACTTTGTTCCTTTTAATTAGCATTTCTCAAAGGTAGGGGGTTCCATGGAGCTCCCAGAGGAGCAGAGAATGCTGCTTCTTGCCTCTCAAAGGTGAACATGCATTTTGAAAATCGAATGCTTCACAAAGGATTATGTACCTCAAGGATTAAAAGCCTACAGATGAACTGGTTTGTTTGTGTCCGTCCTCCTGCATGAATATGATTTTTGAAATCCTTGATTATTTATAGACATTGCAGGAGTGTGTGCTTGCCTCAATGTGTGCCCTTGAAAGAGAAAACAAATCACATTAACAGGGACAGGAGAAATGCGAAGGCTGCCCTGGGGGGTGCAGGAAGGGGACCTGGCAGGTGTGTGCTCGATACCCCAGAGTCCTTGGGGGTCTGCTGACCTAGACAGGAGCACCTCCACCTCTGCCCAATGTTTCTGCTCAGAAATACCCACCTGTACCCCAGGCTCTTTGTTGGCACACAGTCCTCTCCATTTGACTCAGACGCAGAAAAATAGGAAATATCAGCATCAAAATAGCTAATGATAAAAAATTATTTTCTAAAGGATTTCTAGGCAGACACATAGCAATGCGGCGATTCCCTCGCAGCATGACCCAGCCCAGCAGCACCGCCCAGAGGGGGCCGCTTGTCACCCCAAATAGGTGACTAAACAAAAGCATTCCCTTCAGGGGGTCAACGGGGAGACTCCAGGGGACAAGAACCACAAGAACCACAGGGCCTGGACACGTATTTCAGATTAGTGTGGCAGACTAAACCGTTAGGAAGGGAAAAAGTGGGGGACATGATGCCCTGTAATTCCAGTCAGAGAAGAAAGCTCCAGTGTGCTCCCAGCCTTATAACCAGTGCCGCAGGTGGAGCCACAGACTGCCACACAGGCGTGGAGGACAGCCCTCCGTACCCCTGCTTGGTCCCTAGGAAGAGGCAGCAACGCCATTTCCGGGAAGGGATCATCCATATAATTAGAAGAATCAGCCACACCTCCATCGCTTCCTGTGGGCGTGCAGGACTTCCATGCCTTTGCGCCTCCTGCTGGCTGCCTCCCGCCCCATGCCTCCTTCTCGTCCTCACTCCCCAGGGTCCCGGCTCTCCCTGAAGAGGCAGCATGGTGTTGCTGGAGGACGTTCTGGTTCCAGATATTCCAAACACTTTCCCTTTGGGTTTCAGTCCCTCAAGTTACATCTTCGTCTGTTCTCCCCAAGGACAGATCTTGAAAAAGGGATTTGAGTGCAGGATACTTTGACTGGGAAGTGATCCAGAAAGCACTATTGGGGGAGGGCACTGGAGCCAAATATCACCCACGAGGACACTCTGGGAGCCATTGTAGAAAAACACCTCAAAGAACCCGGGTGTCCTTAGCTGAGAGTTACTCAGAGAAGTTCATTCCCCAGAGCTTTGACATCAGGAAAAAATTCTGCTGCTGCCAGCACAACTTTCAGGCAATGAAATGCAAGTGCCAGCAGCTAGAAATCTGGTGGCAGGGTGGTAGGGACAAGGAGATGGGGCCAGGCACCAGCAGCAAGGACTACAAAATCCTCTGACCCTTTACTGTCTTCGTCAAAGACAACTTCCTGTCCTAGTGAGACTGAAGGAAGCAAGGAAGGAAGAAAGAGGAAGGAGGGAAGGACAGACATAGGGAAGAAAATCTATTCCTGTCATCATACTTCTAATGTCACAATTCTTATAAGGAAGGCAGAAGGTTGGCCCTCGGGGGATGACAACATATATGACAACATTGCAATATAACTTCATGTGGGGCTGGCGTGTAAGGCTGTTTAGTAGACAAATATACACAGAAAAGTTCCGGGAAATCTCACTGTTTGCATATGCAGAGCAGTGATCACCAAGCCGGTGTGAATGGAGGAAGAGAGACCCTCAGGACAGGAAGTGATCATCACTGAGGAGCTGCATGGGCCTCTGAGGCTGGGACATGCTGTCAGGTTGAGCAAGGCCAAGAAGCTGGACTCTAGGTGACAGGGACCCTGTGACTTGGATGAGAGCTGCCTTGTGATTTAGAATAGCGTGTGTTGGCCAACACAGCCTCCCTTAGGAAGATAAGTCTGGTACCATCTGAATTTTGTGCTTGTAGGAATCTCACCTCTGCACTGGCAGGTCACCTGAACTGCCCCCCTCCACAAATGCTCAGCTTGTGAATCATGTTACTCTGGTCTCCCCAGAAATTCAGATTTCAAGAGAAGATGTATGTGAGTATAGGTCCTCTAACCCTAGCCCTAACCCTAGCCTAACCCTAGGGCTAACTCTAGCCTAACCTTCACAGGTGTCAGATGTGCATGGCAGCCCAGAGCTCTCTCACCTGCCCCTGCTTCCTTTCCTTTATGCTCCCAGGCGCTCACCCAATAGATCTCTTCATCCTCCTATCCTACTTTAATATCTGCTCCTGGAGGACCTGAATTGACACAGCCCCTGAGGGAGATCTGAGTTGACTGGGAACTGTCCGCTGCTGTGGTGCTGAAATCAGAAGTAGGCCAGGGAAATGTGATGCAGAAACAAAATGTATCTGTGTTCACCCTCATTGATTGGTGAGCATGAAATGAATCAGCTACTCCCTCAGTTCTGCTTAGCCAGGGGAAGTTCCTGATGTTTTCAAAGGGGGAACGAGGAGAGAGCCGTAACCCTAACCTTCACGAGCCAAGAGCACGGTGGCTTCTGCCTCGCCTCCTTTCCAGCCTCCAGCAAGTGCCCAGCAGAAACCCAGCTGGAAAGACTGTCTGGGGTTGCAGCTCCAGGCTTGACGCCTTCAGTACTCCCTGCGAAGGACAGCAATGGGGAAGTGGAATGATTCCAGGGACGACAGACGATTGTTGGCACAAGAGCAATGTACACGTTAATATCATCAGAGGGCACTGTCTCACTAGGGACAAGTGTCTTTGTCCTGTCAATATGGTTGTCTTACTTTTTTCTCATTGCTGAGACAAAATACCCCACACCCAAAGTTAAAGGATGAAAGGTTTATTTATCTCACAGTTTGCAGAGGTTTCGGTCCATGGTCGGCTGGCTCCAAGGCAGGGTGGCACAGCAGACAGGCACTGCAGGTAGAAGGCAGCAAAAGCAATAAGAGCCAAGCACAGCTCGTCCTATCCCTTATACCTTATCCAGACTACCGAGGGCAGGTGGCACTCACACCCTTAATCTTAGTGCCCTTGAGCCTAGCATTGCACCATGAATCAACCCCAGCATCACACACTCTAGATCCAGCCCCTCTGAAAAAGCCCCACCTGTGACTCCATGGGGCCTTGGGGGACATCTGGACATAAGCTATAACAATGATGATGTAGAGGGGAGACCTTGGGTCCTTCCACAAGGCTTCATGCCACCCTCATCAGGGACCAGCTCTATGACATCAGCCAGACAGCATCTCTGAGCCTCAGCAGCTTCAGCTGGAACAAAGGTGGGACTAGACCAGAGATTTTCTAAAAGTGCCCCAAGGGAGCCCCAGCCCCTTTATGGGCTACTAAGCAATTTGGGTGGAGAGAGGAGGCCAAAGCCTGTTCACTTAGAGCAAACCCACTCTTTTTTTGTTCCCACTTCTCCCCAGAGCAGCGATGGGGAAAGAGCTTTAGATGGTGTTAGAGCTTTCAACAATACAAATGGCCCGCTGCAGCAGATGTGCCATAGGTTCGCCCCCACTGCCCGAGAGGCTTAAAAGAAAATGTTGAAAACCTGAGGCCCAGGTGATCTTTGGGTGATCTTCTCTCCTCCTTTTTCAGAAGCCTATGGGACTTCAGTCAAAATCTGAGTCCTGCTACATACTAATGTGTGGCTGTGGAAAGCCAGCTAACATCTCTGACTCATCCTTCTCATCTGTAAATGAATGAGATGATTACCTGTGAACACCTGTGATGTGTCAGATGACACACACGTCCCTCTCCCACACACACCCGTCCGAGAGTGGTACCATCAGCCTCTCAACCAGCTGCTGGTGCTCAGGGAGGCTGAGCGCCACACCCACTGCTCAACCAGCCAGCAGCTCTGTGTCTGCATGCACCGGGCTCCCACATCTGTGTTTTTCCAGCTGTGCTGCCTGCCCGCTGAGAATGGCAGGAGAAATAAGTGAGACTGTTAGTGCAAAGTGTTCTACAAAAGTGCAAGTCATAGCCAGGCAGGGTGGCCCATGTTTATAATCCCAGAACTCGGAGGCAGAGGTAGGAGGACCACCAGTTCAAGACCAGCCTGTCTCAATGAAAATAAAATGAAATAAAATCATGATGTAAACATGCATAATTACTGTTCTCTTTTAGAGTCAGAGTTATTTTTACCCAAACGGACCGAACTCCCTACCAAGGGCTCTGTACGGTAATTCGAGAAAATGCCATCGTCCTTGCCCATCATTTGCTCTGGACCCCACTCCCACGTCATCAGTAGCACGCTGGGCCCTGCAGTTCTTCATCACCCTCCTTGCTCAGAGCTGGAGCGGCCCCACGAGGCTCACCCTCTTTCTGCAGTAGTGAAGTTCCAGCCCTGCCGCTACTGCTTGACGCTGGAGCTGGCTGATGAGGACACACTGACCGCTGTGGCCACCTCCCCTGCACTGGACATGCGAAGCTCCAGCTTCCCCATCAGCATCCCCGCAGTGACGACAGTCCACACGGCAGGGGAGGCCTTCAGCCAATGAGAGACAGAAGGTTGGAAAGCAGCCCCAGATCAATGCAAGCCACGCTTGCTCCCACAGTAGACTGTTCCAGAATGCAACCTTTTCCTAAGACCGGCTTATGTATTTACTTAATTAGTTCCTTAATATTTATTTCATATTAATGTTTACTTAATATTTATTTAAGTTCCATATAGCTGTACTTGTATATCCTTCATATTAACTTGTGGCTTCCTCTAGGTTATGCACCAATTACATCTTACCCCTCTTCTCCAGAGACTCTCAGACCTCCACATGGCCATTGGGGAGCCCTTTAAACTGACTTCCTGTCCTCGCAGATGTTTTTAGAACACGCTTGCCTTTCAACACCAGGACAGATGTCCCTGGGCATGGTGTCCCTTGGAGCAGCTCTCCAAGGAGCCAGATTCCCAACCTCAGCAGGAGCAGACACCAGCTTGTCCCACATCAACACTGGTGGGAAACTGAATGGTATTGCTGCTGGGCCACTTTAGCGCAAAAGTGGGGAAAACACATACACCCAGCATCAAGAATTTTGAGTTCATATTTCTAACTTAACTCTCTAACGTGACTGTTATGGTTTGTGTCTGGATGTCCCCCCAAAGCCTCACACAACCATAGGGAGAAGCTTTCCAGAAGCAGCTGAATCTAGAGTTTGTGCTTGACTTATGGTCCAATGCTGGGATTAAGGGTGTGAGTGCTACATGTGCTCTAGGGCGGGTAGCCTGCTTATAATATAAGAGACAGAGAGAGGCTTGCTCTCCCCCTTCTCATTGCTTTTGCTGTCTTCCACCACCGTGAACAGTTGCACCTCTGCTGTGCCACCCTGCCTGGGGTCCAGCTGACCATCGACTAAAACCTCTACAAACTGTGAGCTAAATAAACCTTTCCCTCTTTAACTTCGGGTGTTGGGTATTTTGTTCCAGCAGTGAGAGAAGTAGCTAACACAATGACTAAATTATTTTAGGCTTCAGTATTTAAATCCATTTCTCTGCAGCATCCCTATTTTTTTAATGCTTCATCCAACTATAACTGAACAACACTTTGTCTGTTTTGTCTCTTCCTTTATAATTCTTACATGCTATTGACCACAAGTCCAGAGTCATTTTAACATAAAAAGATAAACCCAGAAATAGAGAGCATAAGACGCAACTCACAAAGAGAAAATATGGAGAGTGGATAAAATGAAAACCAGTCAAATTTATTATTAGTGATATCTATGAAAACTAAAACAATATCTTGACAGATAATGATGGTATCAGATTTGTAAAGCAAAAACAATACCCAAGAATGACATCATTTGGCATCTCTTATTTTCTGTGGATTTCTGCTGCGTTCTGTGTTATGCTCTGACATCTGTGTTCTCGTGGTTTTCTGCTCTTTGGCTTTGAAACAGCCTAGCATGGCCTTTATGGCCATTTAGACATCTGAGCATCAGTTTCTATCGCTATCTATCTCATTTTTAAATGCTTTTCTCAATTCAGAGCTCACAATCAGCAGGTCTAACTCATCACATCATATTTACATGCCAGAATGAGGCGGGCATGTGTGTTGTCTGACTCTGCTTCCTCTGAGCCAATCAGGGTTAGACATGTGTTACCGTGACACAAAGCATGACTGTCCACAGTCAGGCACTGTAACACCCGGCCTCTCATTTGCTGCTGATTCTGGGATTCTGGGAAGTGAATTACATTGTTACTTATATCATTCCCAATTTTTCAGTTATGATTGTGTTACCATATATGCCTGGTCAAAAAACAATATGGGGGATCCAATCAAGAAATGAGCTCATTTTTGAGACATGTTCCATTCATGGCTTAATACATGGTCAGCAATAGAATAATTACCTATTAGCTTTTTCACCTCCTAAATACACCCCTTTCTCTTGTCTCCACTTACAGGAGACAAGTGTTACATGGTGGTTAAGGACGGGTTTGGCTCTGGAGCGAGGCAGCTCAGGTTTGATTCAGCTCCTCCATTTATAAACTTGATAGCCTCAGTAAATTACTTGGCCTCTTTGCTTTGATTTGCTCATCTGACATACAGGGATAGCAGGAGGTGAGGCAGCTGTAGTATCAGGAAAAGTCCTCCACACAAGACTGCCTTTTGTTCTGATGCCAATCACCACCACAAATCACTGTCAGGTTCCATCAGGTTCTGGAAGAACTCAAGAACTTACGAGAGCTATTTCCTTCACAATTCACTATAGGGAAAGGATACAGGTTAAATTAGCAAAGGAAGAGACACACAGGGCAGAGTCTGGGAGGGGTCCACATACAGAGTTTCAGTTGCCCCCTCCCCAGGGAATCCTGGACTGTGTTACCTCTCCCCAGCCACAGTGTGCAGTGTGTCACTGTACACCAATAAATGCCAACCAGGCATGGTCCCCTGAGCCTATGGTATCCAAAGTCTTTATTTGAGCTTGATCACATATTGTTCAGGTGGCTGATCTTTATCCCCAGTCTTTCCCACAGTCAGGCTAATACGTTAGTCATCCATTCCTTCAAAAGTCAGCACTGAGCGTACAGGGTCCAAACCCCCATTAAAGTCACATTGTTAGACTGCCTGGTGGCTGAAGTCGCTGAACAAACAAAGACATTCCAATCAGGCAGGCCATCGCAGGGGCCTGGAAATCACCTCCCTGTAGTGGAGGGCAAAGGCCAGATCTCGCTTTTAGGCCAAGTTCATCTTTCAGTACACAGGGAATAAAAATATTTCCCCTGGGGGGAGTCATTAAAAGGAAGAAACAAACATCTACCCTCCCTTGTTTGCAATTTCAAAATCCCCAAGTCCCAAACACTACAAAAACTGAAAGTTTTCTCACAAATCATTTCATGGAAAATTTACATAAGACTTTAGATTTTTTTTACTCCAGTAAGCAAAAATTTCAAACCTTTTCTTGAAGTATTTCTGTGTATGATTTTAGGGTGTTGTGCTGATCTAAAATGTCCCCTAAAGTCTCTTGTTTGGAGGTAGGATCCGGTGGGCAGGGGTGGGTCACTTGAGGTGTGACTTGGAAGGGTCCACTCTTGTCCCTGTCTCCTTTGTCTTTTTCTGCTTCCTGGGTGTCATGTGGTAAACAGCTGTCCTCTGCTGTGCCCTGCCACATCGCGAGCATGGAGCCAGCTTACCATGGACTGAACCCTTTGGAGCTGTGAGCCAAGATCAACTTCTCCTCCTTTAAACTGAGGGTGTCGGGTTTGTTGTCCAGTTAATACACAGAGCTTGTGCTACAACCTCCCCTAACCCTAGGAGAGGGTGCATCACCTGAGCATCACCCCTCTAAAACCTAGAAATACAGGTTCAAGATGGTGGAACAGAGATGCCCAGTGCTCACCTCCTTGTCTATAAGGAAGAAACAGAGTAGGAGGCATACGGCTGCATTTTGAGGTGAATAACCATGGGAGAACACTAGAAATCAGCAAGAAAGGGGCTGGAACATTGTAAGGTTCAGAGAGTTGGAACAACAGCATAGTAAGAGAAACAGAACGTACTGCTATCTGCCTTCCCGGCTCCCACTGCAGGGGGAGGAGTGAGAGACAGAGTCTATCAGTGCAGATGCTGCAGGCCCAGTCGCTGGGCAGCTTCAGGTGCCCACACTGCAGCCCTCTTAGACAAGCAGCCTGGAATCTGCAGAGCAGCTGCTTTGGGAAAGGACAACATCTTCTCCTGTGAACACCTAGGGGCCATAGCCAGGAGTGAGTGGACAACTCCTGTAGTAACTCCCAAGTAAGAGATTCCAAAGAATTTAAAGTGGATGAAATGTCTGATGAAGAATTTCGAAGACTGGGGCTGGGGATTTAGCTCAGCGGCAAAGCGCCTGCCTGGCAAGCGCAAGGTCGTGAGTTCGGTTCCCGGTACTGGAGAGAAACCAAAAAAAAAAAAGAATTTCGAAGACTGATTATTAAAGAGCTCAAGGATTACATAATTGTTACAGCTTAAATTGGAAGTGCCCTCCACAGACTCAGGTGTTGAGGGCATGATCCCCAGTGCAGCAATCTTCAGAGGTGTGGCCTGGAGAGGTGATAGAACCATGAGGGTGTGAACTCAATTAAGGAATGGATTCATCTGTTGATTAGCTTACAGCTGAAGGAGCTGTTTCGGGTGGGACCTCACTGGACTAGTCACTGAGGTGTGCCTTTGAAGGGTGTTTTTATTCTCAGGCTATTTCCTTTTGTCCTCTGCTTTCCAGGTACCATGACCTGAGCATCTCTGCATCCCACTCTTCTGCCATGTTATTTCTGCCTTGGAGCCAGCTGACCATGGACCGAGACTTCTGAAACCATCAGCCCAAATAAATATTTGCCTTGAAGCTGTGCGTGTCAGGTATTTTATCCCACTAACAAAAAGCTGACTAATAGGATAATGATCAAGAGACCAATTCAACACTGACTTGCTATTCCTCTGTCAAAATTTTACCCCAATTTAAATTTTCATAAGGAATGTTCTGGAGAATATCTGGTACAAATAGAAGCCAATAAATCTTGAGGTTTATCTTGTTAGGTTATCATAAATATTACATATTTTGATGTCTTAATATGCAAATATGAGACACTGTCACCGAATCAGGCACAATTAAGCAGGGGTTGCTGAAGGTGTAGGGGACAGAGGGGGTATCATGGGACTTTGGGGAGTTCGCCACAGGCTCCCAGCCAGCTATGTATATTGATAAACTCTTTCTGGGTACATAGTTTTAAATTTCTTGAAACTTGCCAGCAGAAGAATTTCATAGAACTTTCTACTAGTGTTTAGACAATTCCATTTATTGCTTAGTGACCCCACCGTCTACTACATTATTTGTTTTTCCCTCTCTAGAAAGTTTTCTTCCCCAAGTGTGTTCTCTGCTATTTGTATCAAAAGAATAATGTCTGAAATCAGACCCCTGGGAGAAACACAGGATTACCAGTGTCAAATCAGAAAGGAAAACTGACAAGAGCCACCCACATGACAGGAAGGGAAGATGGCAGAATATCCTGTCTGGGGTTGGAAGTATACTGCACCACCCCAATCCTTCCTGGAACCGATTGGGAAATGGATGGATGGATGCAGAGACCATCTTGTCACAGGGCCACAGCCTCTGGTCCCCAGTTCCCACCTCCAGAACCCCTGGAAGATTGACTTGTAGCTAGTTACAAACCTTGCCCTTGATGGATGGGAGGTTATTTTTAGGCTTGATGCCACTCCATCTGAATATTCATAAGTTAGGCTGCAAAAATATTGCTGTACTAACAATGTGAGATATATCTACATATATATATAGATACAGATATAGATAGATAGATAGATAGATAGATAGATAGATAGATATAGATATATATATATATCTCTTTCTAAAATCCAAAAACTACCTTGAGGTTTTCAGATAAAGGAATACGTACTTGCCATGTACAAAATCCCAAGGGGTAAGTATTATCTTCCTTTTAAAGATGCTAAAACAGATGTAGAGATATTAAGTAACTTGCCCAAGGTCACACAATAAGCTGCAAAATATTACACACTTTGACAGAACAAGTGTGTTGATGGTGACTTCCAGTGGACAAGACTTCACTCAGCACAGCCGGGCGCTGATTACATCTTAAGGCGGGGTTGGCACTTTGTAATAGACTGAAAATTGCAAGAAGAGGCTTTGCCACTGGCAATGTCATGCTGCTGAGATTTCAGACCAGCTCCCAGAGAGGCCGCCCAGCCCCACTTTCAAGGAAATGGTGCCCTCTGACTCTAAGGAGATACATTTCCCCTCATCTTTTAGCAGCAGAGGAATTGGATAAAGAACTTCCTTGGCGAAGAAAAAAAAACCCACTAGACCAAAATCACAACAAACCATTTTTTGCATATTAATCAGGCTCCTGATTGAAACTGTGCTGCTTCAAGAGAAGAATATTAAAAGTAAAGCGCTGCTAATTTAAGCATAACTAATTTGAAAAAATGTACCTAGAAACAGCCACATGGGAGAACTGCTTCCGCTGCATCTACCCTGCGCCTCATGTGATGGTTCCACTGCTGTTGGGAGCCCCAGGTCATGACATGTGCTTTCCCCACCCCCACAATCAGCAGGGCTTGGTTTCCAAGGATATATGGAGGTGTTACTCCAGCCCCAAAGGTGAGCAAGAGGGATTCGGAGGGAAGACCCTGACACAGGCCAAAAAGAAGGTCCAAGGAGCAAGGAGCGCCCACAAAACTGGAGCCCCTGCAGAGCTGGAAGGCCACCCCAGCCATAAAAAGCAACTGCTGGGCCCCTTGGTAAACTTAACCTCAGCAGACACTACTGGGACCCCTCCCGTATCTCCTCTCGGAGTTTGCGTCCGTAACTCTGTTGAGGTGATCTTGGGGAATGGGGTGGAGTGGCTCTGCCTGCAGGCATTACTGGGAGCTTGTTCCCTGGGCAAGCCCTTAGCACCACCTGACAGGTAAGGGTGAAATCTCACCTCCTTGCCGCTAGCCTACATTAATATATGCCCCAGGGCTCCTCTGCCAAGTCAGAGCAGGGCTTTGGTTTTGCTTGAAGTTAACACCCCTCTCTGAGCCTCTGACCTTTCTTTGTTCCACTTCTCTCACAACTTCATTGATTTTTTTTTTTTTGGTACCAAGAATCAAACTCGTGACCTCGCGCTTGCCAGGCAGGCGCTGTGCTGCTGAGCTACATCCCCCGCCACCTGACTTCTTATCTTTCAAAAGCTTCACTGCTGCCTGGTTACCCTACCCTAAGTCCGCTGGCCCCAAAGTTCTGAAATCTCAGTTCAGAAGATAGATTTTATACCTTCCAGTGAATAACAAACCTCTAGTAAATTCCCTGCACTTCTAGAAAAGCCCTACTTAACTGAAAGGCCAGTGGCTACATTAGTGAGTCCAGCATGGTGCCTGAGCCTCAGTGGGGGCGAAAGAACACAGTAGAACCAGAACAGAGAACACAAGGGTTAGGGGCCATTGGTCCTGTCCCCGGAGCTATGCATGGGAAACGCACTTGTGGCAGGGGCCACGGGCTTCCCCACAGCCCTTCTCTCCCAACCACGGACATGGGACACACGTGTACCACCGCCTCCTTCCAGTTAGCCGTGGCCATGCAGCTAAGTGCATGTGGATGGGGTGTGAGTCCAAGTGGCGCATGCAACTTCGGAGGCCACCTCTCCTTCCGCCGTCCCACCATAAATCTCAGGAATGAGGGCCACACCTGAGGAGCAGAGGAAAACACCACAGAAGAATCCAGACACTCAGCATCATGGAGCTGCCCGCCTTGTCCCCAGAAGACAGAGTATCATCCAGACAGGTAAGCTGAGTCATGCTGGTTTCTGTTGGAGTGGCCAAAGCAGTGTTCAAACTCTACCAGGCCTTAGAGGGCAGTAGGATTCTAAATTCTCTAAGTGGTAAAGAGATAAGAGGCAGTCTGAAGTTGAATATCCTATACAAGAACCTGCTCTGGAAGTCCCTATCTCAAGGATTTATGATTTGTTTGAAAACATTCCCAGGATGCACTGGTCATTGAGTGGAGGAGGTGGGAAGGTAACCTCGCAAGAGCACAGTGTGGATCTTTCCCCAGGGGGCGCCTGGGGCTCAGTCCCACCTGAGAGTTCTGAGGACCCTGCACATCAGGTCTAAGTGCACTGTAATCCCATTGCAGGAGGCTGGAGAGTTTATACTCCGGACCCGCCAGGCATCGGTCCAGCAAGGCCTTAGAACATAAATTTCCGGGAGCCTTTGGACCCGCACATACAGCAGAGCAGCGTCTGGTAGCCCTGGCAGCCCTCCAACCAAGTGCCTCTGGGCTGGCTATCGGTGGGGAGCCCCTGTGCACACACACGGCAGTGAATCCGGGGTCGTGGATGGGGGCTGGCAGCGCTGCATACGGGGGCCTTCCTAAACGTCTCGCCGGAAGTGCAATGGGATCGATGGCTTGGGGACCTGTGATTCTTTGCATAGAAAATAGTTTCACCTCTCACCATCGCCGGTGTCTCCTGGTTATAGCTCATATTGCCAGTGAATGGCAACGAATGGTCTCTGTAAGTCCTAAGCGGGAGATTAGCAGACTTCGCAGGAATTTCTGATCGCACTCACGGTGCAGAAACTGCAGCACAGAAATCCTCTAGCTTACTCTTGACTATGGGGTGACACGTTGGCAAATCTATTCTGTGCCAGCTGAGGAACAGGCTAGATACTTTGTGACATGAAGACACTTGCACAAATAAAAGTACAAAACTTTCTTTTCAATGAACAAAAAGAAACTAGAAGTATAAGTGAAACAAGTTAGCATCTATCTTAAAATATTTTTGAAATGATGAAATAGATAATTTGGGGAATAATTTCAACTTCTCCCTACTTCTTATTCATCTAGCTTCTATTTGTTCTTTATTCACATATATATGGGGCCAGGGATATAGCTCAGCGGTTACAGTGGCTGTCTGGCAAGTGCAAGGTCCTGAGTTCGATTCCCAGAACCAAAATAAAGTAAATAATATTCACATATATACGTAGGTATATTTGTTTGTCCAATAAGAGAAGCCATGAGATATTTAAGCTTGTGTGTCTGACTTATTTTACTTAACATTATGTTCTCAAGTTGCATCCGTTTGCCTATGCTTGTTTCCCCTTTGTAAGACTCTTTTTTTGTCTATGACTATAATGTTCTGGCTATTCAAGGTCATGGTACACAGTATATTAACTACTGTTATTCTCTAAGTATTTTGTTATGAAATTTTGTCTCATTTTTTCATAGAAGAGTGGTTTTTCTATTCTCTTTGTCAATATTAATGTAATACTTACATTACATTAAAATTTTTAAAGACACTTGACAATATGGCCAGTGACAGATATGCACAAGTCAAATTAGAGCTGAATATCCATTGCTTTACATATTTTTTTTTCCAAAAGCTCAGCTAACATACCTCTCAAATTGGCCAAACTATGATAAAGACAAATCCCAATGGTGGATGAGGGTTTTGGAGCAGAGGTATTCTTAGGTGCTGCCAGAGGGCATGTAAATTATTACATCCCTTCTCAAGCTCCATATGGGAATGTTTAAAAACATTTAAATATATGCAAATACTTTGATTCCCCCCCCCCAGTCCATGTTTAGAAAATTTGCGATGTCTGCTTCAATGCCTTTTCACATTGCAGATTAAGGTCATCACCAACACTCTGCAGAGATACTAAAAATCTGCTTTGTACTATTTCTTTATTGTTACCCTGTTCCCCGCCATTATTCCCATATCCCTGGCAACCACTAATTTGTTCTTCTATATCCATAGTTTTGTCTTTCCAACGATATCATATTAATTGTATCACAGACTATGGAACCTTCATTCAATATAATGTAGTAAGATTTATCTAAGTGATCACATTTGTCAATAGTTAGTTTCTTTTTATTGATGAGTAGTATGCTATAAATTGCTGACTAGCATGGTATAGCTATACCACAGTTTGTTTATCCATGTACCACCTGAATGACCTGTTGGGTTGTTTATGATTTGGGGCACTTATTAACAGAGGTGCTGTTTATAGATAGGTTTTGTATGAACCTAAGTCTTCGTTTTACTAGGGAGACACCCAGAAGTGGGATTGCTGGGTCACAGAGTAAGGACAGTCACACTGCCATATTTGTGGGGTCTATATCCATGGATTCAATCAACCGTGGATGAAAAATATTTGAAAAAAAATTGCTTCTGTATTGAACATGTACAGATTTTTTATTGTCATTATTCCCTACACAATAGAGTATAAGAACTACTCACATGGTATTTACATTATGTTTGGTACTATAGGTAATCTGGACACGATTCATACCCAGGTTATGTAGATATTGCACCATTGTACATAAGGGCCTTGGGCGTCTGTAGATTTGGGTGTTGTTGGGAGCAGAGTGTCCCAGCACCAATCTGCACAGACAGTGAAGGATGACCGCATTATTATGAGCAGCCAAACTACTTCCAAGATTTGCATTCCCACCAGCAATGTAACATTCTGATTGCCTCATATCATCAACATGCAGGACTGTATCACTGTACTGTAGCAGCATGTGGCCACATCTCATCATGCTTTCCATTTGCACTTCCCTAATGATTAATGTCAAACATCTTTCCATGTGCCTATCTTCTACCTGTACATCATCGTCGATGAAATGTCTGTTCACATGATTTGCCCAGTATTCTATTTTGATAAAGACAAATCCCAATGATGGTGGATGAGGGTTTTGGAGCAGAGGTATTCTTAGGTGCTGCCAGTGGAAATGTAAATTATTACATCCCTTCTCAAGCTCCATACGGGAATGTTTCAAAACATTTAAATATATGCATATACTTTATTGGGGATTCAATCCAAGGCCATTGCCATGAGCTTCATCCCCAACCCTTTAAAAAAAATTCTTTTTAATTCTGAGGCAAGCTCTCGCTAAATTGCCCAGGCTAAGCTTGAACTCAAAATCCTGCCTCGACCTTCCAAAGAGATAGTATTACAGATATTTGCTACCATGCTCATTTTTAAAATCACATTTAATTGGGTCATTTTTTCATTATTAGACCTTGACGGTTCTTGTTTTCCTTTTCTTTCTTTATAACTTGATTTTTTTCCCCAGTCCCTTCCCCTCCTTTCAACCCCTCCTTCCCTTTCCATTTACAGAGAGCTTGAGAGTTCTTTGTATATTTTGGAAACAAGTCCTTCATTATAGAAGTGGTTGGCAAATATTTCCCACCAGTCTGTAGGTCATTTGTTGAGTCTTTAGCAGTGTTATTTACAGAGCAAGAGTTTTAAATTTTAGGGACATCCAATGTATTCATGTTTTCTTTATTAGCTCATGCTTTCAGCATCATATTAAGAATTCATCTAATCTCAACTCATTATGATTTTCCTATGCTTTACTCTAAGAGTTTCACAGTCTAATGTTTCACAGTTACAGCTATGGTAATAGCTGCACTGTTAGAATGATGCTTAAAGTTTAAATACTATGCTGTTTAAATGTTGAGACATTTAAATCCTGTTGTGAATGTTGATATTTTGGTGTCAGACTGAAAGTTCTCATAAGGTTAGTCATTGAAACGTTGGCAGTGCTCTTCAGCTGTGCCGTGGCCGTATGTGCGTCTCTCAGTCTGGAATAGGGGGGTGATCTATCCATTCCTTTAGTGCTCAAGCCTTTGGTGCGCTAATTGTGCCTGAGAGCACACTGCATCTCAGGAGTGAGACCTGGTGCTGAGACAGCCGCTCCAACAGCCTGGCTCATAGAGTCACTGTCCAGCGCCGGCTCCTCAGTGCTGCCTGGTTTCTGAGGTGTCCCCTTTTTGGTCTCCCAGACAGAAATTCGGGGATGTAGCTCTTCTGTTCCGCCCCCACTTCCATGACTGAGCTTGCACTGGGGCCAGCGGGTAGGAAGACAGAAATTCTTTAAAAACAACAAAGGTTAGCTCTACATTCTTGGTACAGAAGACCCGCCACTACCTTACACCACAGGCTCAGGACCGTCTGGAGGGGGAAGGAAGCAGAGACGAGGTTAAACCTCAGCAGGTTCCCTCCCTGTCCAATCACTCCTTCTGAAAGGACTGAGGGAGCCCCCGGAGCTCCGCAGAGCCATTTGGAGTGCTTGTTTTGAGTCTCGCTATAGTGAGTTTGACTGAGAGACACTGGAGAGAAACAATGGTAAACTTGCTGCCAGGTGGGTGGATTTCTAGGTTTTCTGGTGTTTTCTCCCAACCCGCCTGTTGCTATTTACTTTTCAAAGTCCTCAAATAGCTACTCCATGCAGTGTCATATTCGGTGGGAGTACTGGGGAGAGTGTGCTTATTTCATTCTACACAGAACCTAAAAACCAGCTTTAAGGCTTTATCACAGGGGGATAATTTAAGAGGTGTGCTGAAAATGCGCATTGTTTAAGACAGCTATAGAGCTTGTGTTGTTCTTTGCAAGTAACAAAATCTGGTTGTTTTAACTTAAATCTGGCTGATTTACATCTTCAAGGATATTGAGTAGATTTAAGAGTGCTGACAAGGAACCAAGTGTGGTGGCACACATGTAAACCCAGCAGAGAGGCTGAGGCAGGAGGATTGCAAGTTAGAGCCCAACCTGGGAGACTTAGTGACTTTGTAGGACCCTGTCTCAAAAAAATGCCAAGGAGGGTTAGAAGCTAACCAGAAAGACTATGTAGCATGGAATGTCACCCAAATTCATGTACTAGCTATGATTTTGTGACTATCTAATAGCACCCAGCTTTGGACACTGCAAACTGCATTAGATGCTGATCACCACCAACCCCATGATCGCCATAGCCACCTCCAGAGAGCTGAGCATCCTGTCTCTGACACTGCCTCCAAAGACAAGCTCCGTCATTCCTAGTGGCTCACATCCCTCAGACACATTTACATTGCCTCTTCTCCGTAACCCTCCCATGAGACCACTGAAGACTACTTTTCAAATTTTTTATTAACATATTAACTTTAAACCCTAAATTATGTACTGAAAGGCAGTAAAAGCAGAACTTCAAAGGAGTCAGACACTCCTGAGAACACCAGTTGTCAGAGAAAAGCCTCTCTGAACAGTAGAGCAGAGCTGGGTTGTAACTGATGTCCCCCAGGGGTGGTACCAGGCACGTGCCACGCAGGTTTGGGGTGAAAAGCACCCCACAGTATTTCTCATTTCTTGCACTTGGGACAAACCGAGGCAGCTTTGCTCCTGATTTTAATTTTGCCTTCCCCAAAGTTTCTGTGAGGTCCCATGGCTCATGTCCCTTTCTCTGTCCTCGCTTTCTGCTGGCAGCATAAGTAGCCCCAAGTTGTGCCATGTCACCTGAGGGCACCAGCTCCCACAGGCCTGTGCTCCTGCCGTGCACTCTGTGACTTGCTCACACGTCTCCGAGGGCTTCAGGATGGTGTGAAGGGCTGCGTCTTGGAACACATGGCCTCCCGCCATCTTCCCAGCCATCACCTCTTTCTCTCTCCCCCGTCCCATTCCTCTCCGGTCCCCACTTCTCCAAAGCCCTGACCACTCTGCAAGTCCTCTCCTTTGCCTTTTGTGGAGCTTTCTCTTCTTATCAGGCCCCTCCAGACCCCTCCTGCCTCCTAATGGAAGAAAACACTTCTTTCACCCTCAACCAGTGCCCTCCCTGACAGAACACTTGGTGAGGAGTATGTCCCAATCCCCTCCAAGAAACTACAGGTACGTTTCCCTTCTTATCCCTCAAGCAGTTATTCAAGAATGAGCATAAGAGGATCTGGGAAAGATTTAACCTACTTAAAAGGGGGAAATGAGATGTGGCTACCTGCGTCTCCTCCCTTGAAGAAGCTTATGAAAGTAGCCCCAGTAGTCATGACGCTCTGAGGAGAACCCCATTGGGGAGAACAATGGCTAAAAATAGCACTTGACCCCAGTATCTGAGAGGAAAAGGATGAAAATGTTGACCAAAGAGTTTAAAGTGTCTTTGAAGAAAAAAGAAAAATAAAAGTATATCAACTTTTTAAAACCACGTGGAAGTCACCTTCTGTACTTGCTGGAAAGGAAAAGGCGTGGGCTCTCAGGCACGACCTGAAAAGGGTAACTGTGGTGACAGAGAATGACTGGCGAGACCACCAAAGGAAGCTAGAGGCAGAGCCATCACCATGGGGTCAAAATCCGCCATAGCTGCTCCCACTGTCAGCAGAGGGCCGGTGTCAGGTGGGCTGCCATTTCCAAAATGGACGCCATTCCTGAGGCCTGAATGGTTCCACAAGGGGCTGAAGGCAGAGGAACTGGTTCCAACATCTTACTACAAATATGTTTGTGAAGCCAGGCCACCAGCCACCTGGTGGAGGGTCTTCTCCAGTGAAAGGAAGTGGGAGACCCCTCAGGGGCTTGCTTCTCACACTTCCGCTGTCTCACTTTGATCTTCCCCTTGGATTATTTCCTTTTCTCTTATCACTAAGGGCTCATCACATGCCAGGAACTATGAGGAGCTCAGGAATTAATGAGGCTGTTACTACCCCAGCAGCTCATGGCCTAGTAACAAAAGAGGACTAATAAAACCTACATCAAAGAGGGCCCCTCACTGAGCCCTCAGAACTGAGGAGGAAGACTTCCAGTTACACTTCATGGAAGGAGGTCCTTTACACAAACCCTTCGAGAGTGTACCCAAGCACAGGCTGGCCTGGGCCTTTGATTGGTAAAAACAAGAATGTTTGCCATGTGCTGCACGCTAATGCTTTCTATGGGCTATTTTACTTAAGTGTATTTTAGTACTTCATTGCACAATTCTAGATAGAAGATTCTAGGGATCCAACCGTGATCAGTGGAGTCACTTCCCTTGTGGGAGTTAAGAGTCCACTGGCATGGTGAACAGAATATGCCCATGTCCTAAGCCACAGATGCTGTGAATGTGTTCTGTCATGTGGCAAAGGAGAATTAAGGTTTGTGTTAGTCCACTTTTCATCACTATGACAAGATTCCTGAGAAAATAAGCTTACAGGAGGGAAGACTGACTTTGGCTAATGGTTTCCATCCATGGTCACTTGGTTTCATTGCTTGTGGGCCTGTGGTGAGGCAGAACATCATGGCGGAGCATGTGGGAAGGAAAAGCTGCCCACCTCATGGCAGACAAGAAGTAGAGGGAGAGTATGTGTGCTAGCAGGCTTCTTCTTTCATCCCCCTGTGTTCCATCTGGACCCCTTCCAGTGAATCATGTCACCCACATACAAGGCAAGTCTCCCCTCTCTGTTTCTATCCCTTGCAATGATTATCTCTATACATACCCACAAAACACACCCAGAAGTGTGCTGTTCTAATTTCCTAGGTATTTCCCAACCCCGTCTAGACACTGACAATCAAGATGAACCATTGGATTGTTGTTAAACAGCTGACTTTAAGATAGGGAGATTATCCTGGACAATGTAATCACAGGGGGCTACCATGAAAGAGGAGGTGCACGAGTGTCACAGGGATGGGTAACAGCAGGCAGCCCCTGGACTCCAGGTGAGCAGAGAACATGGGTTGATCCCCCTGGGAGTCTTGAGAAAGAGCTATGTCCTGCCAGCACCTCGCCTTTAACCCAGCAACCCCCATTACAACTGTAAAATCTGTGTTGTCTTAAGCTACTAAGTCTGTGGGAGCCAAATGTTGCTGTCAGCGATTTTACCTGGTGAGGAGACAGACAGAGAGGACATGGCAGGCATCTGGCAGTGGAGGACAGGACAATGAGGGGCTCTGGTCCTCAGGCTCTGCCGTTAATTTACGGGTTTACTCATTTGCTCAGCTGAAGTGATGTCTAGTCAGAGTGCCACATGCCAGAGTTGATAGAAAACAAGATATGGGTGTTTTGGGCTTTGGGGAGCCTACAATCTAGTTGGAGAGCAGATATGATGGTAATAAAAGATAATCTAGGGCTGCAGCAGAGCTCAGTGGCAGAGCATGGGCTTAGGATGTGCAAGACCCTGGGCTCAATTCCCAGCACGAAAGAAAAGAGAAGCCAAGTGGTAATTAGCACGAGGAATGAAGTAACTTCATGGTGCATGGGTGGGAACTAGGACGGTGGGGCACAGTCTCTCTGAGGAGATAACATTGAAACTGAAACCTTAACAGAAAGGCCACGTGCAGGAAGCACGCGCAGGAGCAGGCTTCTGTGAGTCCCTGCTGGACACCATGTGTTGGGTGGGCTGGAGTCTGACCCACAGCCTGTGTGATAGCAGAAGGGGAAGGGACACACCCCTGAGACTTTGTCACTAATAGTGAGGAATTATTCTCAGTAACAATGGAAAAACACCGAAAGATTATCAGCAGAAGAATGATATGGTCATATTTGTATATAACTTCTGAGTTTAGAATAAAAATTCTGAGCAAGTTGAAACAAATATATGCAAAGTTTTGTGTATGCTTGACTCACTTTCCCCTAAAGGGACAGCTAGAATATAATATCCAAACTGGGAAATTGACTTTGTTATAATCTGAAGGATGTACTCAAATGCTCTTTTTTTTTCCCTGTGGTGCTGGGGATGGAACCCAGGGCCTTGTTTATGCTAGACAAGTGCTCTACCACTGAGCCATCTCCCCAGCCCTTTTCCAATGTTAGAGGTGCTTGTGTGCATGGTTTATATAGTTCTATTCCATTGTATCTCGTGCATAATAAACTTGTGTGCAGCCATCACAACTGTGATATAGAATGGCTCCCTCACCACAGGGCTCCCTGGGATGACCCTTTTGTGAGCGTATGCAGCCCCCTGCTCACGGGCTTCTGTTCACTGCTAATATTCCATGATATGTGTGTGCCACATCCGCATGCTCAAGGGCAGGACATTCTGTCATTCCTAGTTAGGGGAATCACAAGTAAAGCTGCTATGAAATTTTGGGTACAGGTTTTGTATAAACATAAGCTCTGCTGCTCTAAGATACACATTTTCCTCACTGGGCCATACGGTAGTCACACACTTTCTGAGTTCCTGTTCCTTCTGTTGATCTGCATGTTCTATGGCCCCACGACACACTGTCTTGATTACTGTCGCTGTGGAGTAAGTAGACTGATCCTGCCCCTTTATTTTCCTTTGCCATGGTTAGACTAGCCTTTCTAGCTCTTTAGTATTTCTAAATAAATTTTTAGAATAATCTTGTGTATGACTAAAAAAAACATCTTGCTGGGATTTTTCTAGGAACTTCAGCCTATAGATCAGTTTGGGCAGCGTTGACGTCTTTACTCTGTTCAGTCTATTAACACAATATGAATTTCCATTGTTTTAGATCTTTGATTTCTTATGCCAGCATTTTATAATTTTCAGTCTACAGTTCCTGCTTATATGATGTCAGATTTATACCTAAGTATTTCATTTCCTCTGGCGTGATTGTAAATGGTATTGTGTTTTTAGTTTACACATGTTTGTCATTATTACATGAAATACGATTGATTATATATGTTTATTTTATACCCTGCAGCCTTGCTGAAATCACTTATTGGTTCTAAAAGGTTTTTTGTAGACATCTTGGGATTTTTTTTTTACATAGAAAATCATGTCATCTGCCACTAGGGATAGTTTTATTTCCTTTTTTCCAGTCTGTTTGTCTTTTAAACTTTTTGATAGATGCCCTGTGTTTCTTAACAAACAGAGTGTACAAGGTCAGCTTGCTTCTGGGTATAGGAAACGAGTAGAGAAATCGTGAAAGATTAAGGGAGGAGCAAGAGGAGGGGAGGAATAACGCCACGGGTTTGCCTGTGGGACACCTAAGTGGAAATGCTGAGCTGGCATAGAGGTTTGAGACCAAAGCCTCAGAGAAGCCGAGGTGGGGATAAGAGGGGGGAAGGCCAGTCCCGGGAAGAGCGCATGTCAGCCTGAGGAGGACTGGGCTGACCCTTATGGTTAGCTGCACAAGGGGAGCCCCAAAGGGAACCCCCTTCCAACAGATGGGTCCATTTCTTCACACTTGGTGACGCCCTTCCGTCTGGGGCTCCCTCCGCAAGCTTGGGGCGCAGAGGCTAAGGCACCGAGGCTGCTCCTTTGCTCACCACTTTGTGAGACTCGGCTCCCTGGGTGTGTCAGGACTAGGATTTCCGTGGGAGATGGCGTCCAGCCCAGGAAAGAGACACCTGCCAAGCCCTTCTGCCAGGTGCTTGGCCATTCTGAGAAACTTGCCCTGGAGTCGGTGCAAGGCAGCTTCAGCCACCGGGGGCTGTAGTTTGGGTCTGGAATGTCCTTCAAATGCCCCTGTGTCAAGGCCTTGTCCCAGCCATGGAGCTGTTAGGAGGTGCTGGGCCCTTTAAGAGGTAGGGCCTCCTTCCGGGAAGTGAGACCTTTGGAGACCGCCCTCAGCGGGGAACCTGGCCCTGGCCCTTTCTTTTCCCTGGTTACCACGAGGACAGCAGCCTCCTGCACCATAAGCTGCCAACATGTTGCACCTACGGGCCCACCACAGCTTCCAACACAACGAGGCCACGCAACCACGGACAGAACCTTGAGCCCAAATAAACCTCTCCGCCCTGGACGTCACTTGTCCCGGGTATTTCACGACAGTGCAGGGAAGCTGGCTAATGCCCAAAGCCAGCATTTTGCCTACTGCTGCAAGCCCTGCACACCCAGCTCCACCCCACTGCTAGAGGATGGCAAGAGGGTCTCTACCTAGGGACCCTTGGGTGGCACCCTGTCAGCCCTGAAAACCCCATTTTGCAGCCAGCATTTGAGGCTCCCGGTAGCTGTACCATAATTCTCATGAGCCACAGGATTGCAGTGCTGGGATTTGAAATGGTCCACAGAGATAACAGTGCCTGAAGCCCTCAGGATACCAGCGCCTGGCCGTACAAGTCCAGTCAGGGCCATATGGCCCAGAGTTCTCGCATGCCTTTGAGCATAACACCCAGGGAGAGTCCATCAGGATGGGCTGGGATTGCCTGTGATGACAAAGTCTTCCTGACATCTCAGTGACTTAAAAACAAAGCACACACCCCATGGTTCCTCAAGGGCTTCTCTCTCAGAGCAGAGCTCTGGGAGCCAGGATGATCAGGGAGCCACCTCTAAAGGGTCCATGATCACCAGAGCAGGGCCCAGGGAGGAGGCTGACCACACTGGCTCCCAAGGAACACACCCGAAAGACAGAAACCCTCGACCTGTACGTCCTCAGCCGAAGCAGTCACATGCCCCGCCCCCAAAGCCTTAAAGGAATGAGGACTTACAATCCTACGATAGCAAAGGATGTTGGCACCCTATCCAGATCTCTGATCCCTTCTGACGGTTTGGATGCAGTCCCGCCCACTGCCATTGCAGGGCCTCCAGCTCATGGCCGACCCTGACAGCCTCCTCTGGATCATCATCCTCGGGCACCCGAACCTGTCTTGCTAGCATATGACAGTCACACTGATACCTCCCTGGGTGGCCCTTGGGCAATGATCGGCCTGAGCTGCAGTATAAAAGCCCTGCTGCTCTGTCCAGGTGCAACAGATATTGTGGTGCAAATTATGCTCCAGAGCTCACCAGATGAGAGTCACCTGATGCCACACTCGTGCATGTTCCCTTTGTCCCTCCCCACCCTGCGTCCCTGAGCCCCTCAATGCTTTCTGCAGAGGGCCGTCCTCCTCCTGTGAGCGGCGTGCACACAATCCCCATCTCGGGCTCTGCCCTGAGGGAACTTGGCATAAATCACACATTGCAGCCTGGAAGAAAAGGAGGAAGTAGAAGCAGCAGGAGGAAGAGGAGGAAAAGAAAAATAAGGAGGAAGAAGAAGGAGAACAAGGGTGTGGTGGATTGACAACTGGTGGTCAACTTCCAACACCCAGCTGAACTGAGTAAGCGTGGTGCCGGTTGTGGGAGGCCCACCTGGGGATTGTTGCCAGCAGCATAAGAGGCAGAACTGGAGAAGTTAGGCCGTTGGAAGCTGAGAGAGGTTGTTGGGAGCTGGTAGAAGCTGTAAGGAGCTGTTGGTTGTTTTGGAGGAGCTTGACATGCTGGCTTTCCTGATGAACTTGGCTGTTTTCATCCTCTGAGGAACTCAGGACCTTGTTGGCACTGAGAATAGCTTCAGTTCAGTTTTGGGGAGCTCTGGTCCTCACTCAGCATCGCTTCCTGGCTCTGGAGGTGAAGATGGTGCACTGCCAGTCTCCTGGAGAGGCTTGCTGCATTGGCTTTCCTGATGGGAACTCAGCTGTCTTTACCATTGGAGGAGCTCGGGCCCTCACTGTCGCTGAGGATGGCTGTGGTACTTTTCAGGGGAGCTCTGGTTCTTACTTTGAGCTTCGCTCCCTGGCTCCAGTGCAGGTCCCTCAGCCTGCTAGCACAGATCCTTCATCCTGCTGGCACAGACTTCCTAGATTCCACCACTGACCTTTGGGCCTTCCCAGCACAGATCCGTGAAACAGGCCTGCATGAGACATTGTTGTGGGTTCTAGGCCTCCAGTTGGACTCATGGGAGGCATTGTTATGAGCTCTCGGTCTTCAGCTGGACTCATGCAGGACTGTGGGATCCAGGCCCTCAGCTGGATTCTTTGATCTTTAGTGTGTGGACAGATTTCCTGCACTCTCATATATGACTCTTTGGGTGACTATTATAAATAATCATATAAACTATATGCCCTGTATTATTGTTTCCCCTTGCAAAATAACCCCAAATCATAACACAGGAGGAAGGAAGGAGGAGGCAGGGGAGGGGCAGCTCTGCGGCGGTCAGTAGGCGTGTACGGTATTTCTCAGATTAACCTTTCCCGATGAACATCACACACTGAGCTCCTCCAAAGCAAAAGTGGAGACAAAGTCTCGCGTTCAAAGAGGGTTTTTGGGAAGTACCCAGGGAAAGAGGAAGCGGGGAGAGGGAAATGAAACCAGGGAGAAGGGAAAGGTAATGCAAGGATTCGTGCTGTCACCAGGGGTTCGATGCCCAAGACCTCTGAGGCATTATCAGACGCATCGTCCCAGGAGGGAGAAGGGAAGAACTCACCCATCACGCCCATCCCCGCTGGCGAGGGCGGCCGCGCGGGCTTCGTTCCTTCACGTGAGCCCATCACAGACACGCTCAGTCCAGTAATTCCCCCAGGGCCCTGCAGCTCAGCTCAGAGATGCCCTGGGAAGAGGAGCCGGAGGTGCCAGGCCCGAGCTCTGCAAGGCGAGGCGGCGGCTGCCACTGACACCTGCCCGGGCATGCACTGTGGCAGTGGTGGATCTGGAGCGCTCACAGACATGCCCCACCCCGCGGCCCACAGGAGGACCCCAGGCCGCTCAGGTCTGAATGCGGGATTACAAGCAGTTCTTCCTTGTTGACCTTTACCATTCACATGTACAGTTTGTGCAGTTAGAAAACACTGCCAACACATCGGGGGGTCCACAGAACGGTGGTCTCTGGGAGCCAATGGCACTTCTAGGACCATCAGAGACAGCGCCGCTGACCGGCTCTGAGGATACCGATGGAGGCCTCTGGACAAGGGCCACAGGCTGGGGATGAGCCAGCTGCCACAGGATGCACTGACTTGGTCCCAAGTATTCCTCAGCTGGATTCGACCCTCAGCATCGAAAAGCTTTGAGGTTTTCTCAAAGCCCTTGCAAAACACCGGCAGCTTCCCAAGTGCCTGAAGCTGCAGGAAACAGCAAACCAGTGCGACCGGTTTCCACTGCAAGAGTCCTTAGCTCACCCAAGAGAAACCGGAAGCAGGCCTGGCGTGCCTGGCTCGGCGGAGATGCCTGTGTGCTGGTGGCCTTTCCAGGAGCTCCAAGGTGGTCAGTCCAGCTCCGATGTCCCTGCCGCCGTTGCTCTGGACATTCAAGAGCACTTGCGGGCCGATGCCCAGCGGCAGAGACATCTGCCTCTCCTGATTTAAAATCTGAAGACCCCAGCTGCCTATTCCTCACTTCACTTTCTCATCTACCCTGAGAAATAAATGACACTGGTCAAGTCCCCCTGCAGGGGACAAGGTGGGCCAGCCTCCCTTGGAACCAGGATGAGTGAATGCTGGGTCTCTGGGAGCACAGGAAGAGTAGAGGGGTGTCTGTCAGGCTGGCAGCCAGCAGCAGCTTCAGTAGCGACAGGGTTCTTCCTGCAGGCCACCAGACTTGCCGTTCCCACATGCGGGGGGGCAACACGGAGGTCTGCGCAGCTCCGTATTGCCCAGAAATCCACAGCAAAGCCTTCGGCACACGCTCGGAGACAAAACTGGCAATCTCCCTCCCACAGTCTCTTCCGGCCTCATGTCCCGCTTCAGGCAGGACGGCGAAGTCAACTGAGTCCAGTCGTGGATGATCACATTAGGCATCGGCCCCAAGCGGAACAACAGCATCTCCTCCCAGGAAAGCAAAACGCAGGTCACAGGTGCAAAGGGAAACAATCACCCAGAGTTTCATCAGAAAGACCCGTGTTGGAGTCCTACCTTTGTGAGCTCATTGCTGAGTGAATTCAGATGAGATATTCAACCTCTCAGAAGCTGTTTTCTAGCCATAAAATGGAGCTACAACTTCCTACCCAGCAGCCAGTTTTCCTTCTGGTACATGACCACCAATCTTTTCTCCCACCATTGCCCTGCGTGGGAAGAAGCAGACAGTATAACTGTCAACCGAGACACAGGCTCATCTTTCTCTTCTTGGTTCTCAAAATTGGCTTAACCTTTTCAAGCTGAACTAGAATAACGTCCAACAAGTTGATAGGGCTGTACTAATTAGACTGTGGTGAGAGGGCCCTCACTGCACATGTGTTGGGGTCAGAAGATAATCTGTGATCTAGAGAAGCAATAAAATACTTGCTTGGTGCTTTGGTTTTCTTGTGCATGAAACGTCATGACTTTTTTTCAACACATTCTGAAGCATGAGTGAAATGCGAAGGCCCAGCGCTGTCAGGCCTGAGCACTGTCTGTGGCTGTGTATTTTACGTCATTGCTGCATAAATCACTCCATAACAAATGGACTCTACTGCTGCAAACAAAACTATCCAAAATACGTGCGCTGGTAATAAATGTTTTCATCAGTATCCCAAGTGCACTAATTTCCAGCCAACTTGTCTTTATCTATGTTGAAGTCTCAAATGGGAATTTCTGCAAATCCATAATATTTTGAAATCCATCTCTCCTTCAAAACTCAAAAATAATCACTTTGCCTTAGGAGCTTTTAAAATGGATTTTTTAACTGTTTTTTGTTTTTTTTTTTTTTGAATATCAAGTGGCTCCTGTGGGACCACAGATTTGCACACATGCAGTTCTGGGCTTTTCTCTGCTCACGATTCACACTCACTCTGAGCTGTCTCCAGCAAAGGAAGCAGGTGTATCAGTCAGGGTTTTACTGGAGAAACAGATATAACACAGGATGTACAAATGTATAAGAAATTACAAGATGGCTTACAATGGTCAGCCAGAGGGTTGTATGGGGAAGCGTGCAGAGGGTGTCTGCACACTGAAGACCGAAGGATCAGTCCAGGGCCTGGAGTTCACTGCAGAGCTCCGTGCAAGTCCATACCAGGAGGCTGATGAGTCTGTGACAGAAGGTGGAAGGATCCAAGGTGGAAGCCGAAGGGTCTGCACTAGAAGCCAGGAGACTAAGTCCAAGCTGAAGGTGGAGACTGGAGCTCCTCCAAAAGGGATGGAAGTTCCTTTGTCCTTCTTCATTTCCCTTTTATATCATCTAGGTGATGATCCACCCTAGGGTGGCTCTTCTACACCCTAGGGTATGGAATTGCTGAACCAATTGCTGAGCCAAGTTTAGTTAAGCTTCTAAACTTCTCAAGTTGACATAATCAATCAACCACTGCAGCAGGATTTGCTCAAGTTCGCCTCCTTCTTCCTGCCCAGCAGCGAATGTCCATCTAAGAGCCAGGCCCGCCCATGCACTTGGCCTTGGTGCCACACCTGTGGGCCTGGGTGGCCTGCAAGGAAGACAACCCAGGCTGACTGCATAGGAATGGGCTCAGTACAGCTCTGAAGTAACCACGGCCGAGAAGGGAGGATTGGAGAGGAATAAAATGATGGCGTCCGATTGGGTGCTGCTACCTCTTTTTCGAAAGATACTTTCAAAACACTCGTGGGTGCCACAAGAGACCTCTCGTGACGGTTAATCTGGATATGTCAGCCTCACTGGATTAAAGAGCGCCTGCTAGATTCGCAAAGCATGCGACTGGGAGGCTGGGTGGGCCGCAGAGGCGTGTTGTACACCTGGTCCCTCCCACTTCCTGTCTGGAAAGCTCTGTTCGCCTGCCATTTCCCTTTCCGGTTCAGCCACCATGAACTGAGCGGCTTTGCTCTGCCACACCCTGAGGCCGTGCTCTCTCAGCCCTGGAGCCTGCTGGCTGGGGGCCAGATTTCCTCAACCATGAGCTAAACTAACCCTCTCCTCTAAGTTATGAGTACCAAGTTCTGTGCCCAGCAACGGGATCACTGACTGATACGCCTACGAAAGGCTGATTGCAGTGCCACGCTGCAATCACCCACTGGATTGTGGGTCCTCATGGTAGATGTGGACGTCCCCTCCCTTTCCTGCAGAGGGGACAGAATGCTCCTGCCTGGAAGGCCTCAGAGAGCTGCGTAGGGAAGCTTTGGGGCTTGCAGCTCTTGTAACTCATCTGGATGCGGGTGGTGGTCTCATTCCTCTCCCTAGTTTAGTTTTATTTCCCAAGCCTGTTTCTTTGCACCTGCAACCATAGAACCAAGCCCCACAGGAATGAGCTTGGAACAGAGTCTTCCTGCCCCAGTCCACCCCTGGCCTACAACGTGGCTGCAGACTCACAAAAGACTCGGAACCAGAATCCCCTGGCTGAGCTGCTGCTCAGTTCCTGATATCTAGTGACTCCCTGAGAGATCGAGTGTCTGCCGCATCCTGGATAATTCCTCGCCCAGCCATAGACAAGTGCAATAGTGACAAACCAGCCCCTTGTCCCAGGGTGCAGGTGTACAGCCCTGCGTTTCCTTACCAGGCTTTAACTGGAAGGATAAAGTCAACATTTAAGTCTTGAATCTACAGGATTTGATCTTCTATATGCAGTAAGATGGACCTACTGCTTTTCCCAGTATGAACACTATTTACTGTACTACTCACTACAAGCCTACGGCCTTGACACAAGAGATGTCCCACTAAAGCAGGATCTCTTTCTGGATGCTCCGTTCTACCTGTGAGCCCGTCATCCCCTAAGCCAGCAGAGGTGATTCGATTACAGACCCCTGGATGGCCAAGTCTCAGCGGGGACAGCCTGCAGGGGACTAGACCACCGAGGGAGGGGACTTGTGACACAGAGGAGTGGAGCAGCAGAAGGGGACAGATGTTGCCAGAGGTGCGAGAGGCAGCAGAGAGGAGGGGTCCCTTGGTCTGCTCCTTCCTCGAATCTTCTGCCAAAGCCTCTCGTCAGTTGTACCTCGCAGAAGGAGAGAAAGGAGGAGGAGGAAATAGCCAGAAAGAGCCTAAGACCGTGCTATAACCCCAAGAATCTTAAAGCCCATCTGACGGAGACTCAGACAGCAGCTGCCCATTAGAGACGCCCACTGGGCCCCACTGTGCTTCTCACTGGCTGGGAGAAGCCATGGAGAGGTACGACTTCTGTGCAAACATTGTGGTCCCTCCAAAGGAGCGGCAGCTGGAGCTGCTGGTCGACCCTGCTCCCTCAGCAGGAAATCCAAGAAGCCCATTCCCACAGTCGCTGCCTTTGGCTTTAAAATTCAATATATATTTAAATCAGTGGAACAGCACCACAAGTGGACTCTAGCTGCAAAGCACAGCGTTTGCTCCCTGGCCCTATAAATACCTGGGTGGCATCATCCATTGCTGAGACAGTGTATGCCAGTGCTCCATCTCTGTCACAAAATAACCAGCTGGGGGGAAATCAAAGTCTATTTGATACGTTCAGGCTGTCATGGATGTCACAGTAGCACGGCGACTATGCTCCAGTGGTGTCCTTAGGCAGCCTCTGCCCACATGCAGCTTACGGCTAGCGGGAAGATGGGGATGTCACACAAAGCAGACGAGGGTGGGGACCTGGAGAGTGCTGGGCTGAGCGTAGGTGGTGCCTACGGGCTGCTCATCATCAGACAAGTCAGCTCGGGCAAGCCTCAGGGAAAGGAGCGGCTGCGGGTATGAACAGAAGCAGGGTTTTGCTCTCTCCCACTGTCTCACGGCCGCGTTCCAGGCTCCCGGTGCTGCTGGATGGTCGCCATCCCCAACGTGCATGAGTCAGCACTCGAGGCACAGAGCTGGACTTTGAGATTAGACACAAGGGCTTCTTTCCATTATATTCTGGGGCACTTCTGCCCATTCTGGGGTGTTTCTGACACCAAATATGTGAGGTTTTTCCTCATGCCAGCAAATTCCGGTCTCCACAGACACCACATGAGGTAGCTGAGACTCAGCTCAACTCCGACACCACCTGCAGCGAGGCCCAGACTCCACGGGTCCAAGGGCTCAGTTCCTCCAGGCCGCCCCTGCTTCAGACACCCGCTGGAAGTATCAGGTCCCCAGGTGACAGCAACCCCACTTCTGTCCAACTTGGCTGTAAAATAGAGGCGTCCATGAACTCCACCCCTCCTGGGTTCGATAACTTGCTAGAAAAGTGCACAGAGCTGTATTTACTACCACCATTTGTCTCAGAGGCTATTAGGGAGGGTGTGAGTGGGCAGTCAGGCAAAGGGGGACACAGGGTGAGGTCCAGAAGGATGCTGGGCAGGTGGAGTTGGAAGGCGTCACTCTCTCAGTGTGCGGACCCATTCACCAGCCAGAAAGCCCCCTACCGCTGCCACTGAAGGTTTGTCCAAGGCTTGGCTGCCTGGATGCAGTGGATTGCTGGGCGTTCCAAGCCTCTAATCCCAGGGCTGTCTTTCTGGCACCTTGCCCCATGGACCCTCCAAGACCCATCTCACCAGCACTCCGAAGCTGCTCTCTTCACTCAAGGAATTCTGCACATTCCAGGTACTCGGTGCTGGACGGAGATAAAGACCAAACACATTTACCATATTCCCCAACCTTCATGATGTTTGTTAGGTAACAAGATTAGAGAGCAAGTTTCAGGTGCTATTTGCAACATCTCTCTACAAATAGCACATTACAGATGCGGATAGTATTTAGGCCAATACACAGAGCCTGACTCGGTAATTTTTACCATATCTCCGCCTTGGCACTGGTTGCCTGAGAGAGATGTGCTGTCTGCTATATGAAGACTTTGATCAGATAAATGCAGCCTTCAGATTTAAGAAGAGTGCCTTGAGGCTCCTTTGAGGAAATACCACTCACCCTTGTATATTTCAATATTGACGTTCCCCATGCATCTTACTATCATTTGCTTTTATGGCTATGAATTAAAAACTGTCTACAAATAAAACTATTTAAAATATATAAAGTTAAAATAACCACAATATCCACTCTGTTGGACCAATAAAGCTAAGGAAAGTTAGTGCTGGCTGAGGTCTATTGTGTTTTATGAGTTCAGTGAGACAAACTCATAAAACACAGTAGACCTCGGCCAGCACTAACTTTCCTTAGCTTCACTAACAGTAGAGGATAGGAAATATCCTCACATCTACCAGCGGCAGAGCAGGGGATCCAATGGAGTAGAAGAAATAAAGATAAGTAGAAGGGAGACTAGGGAAGCTGTAATTTTAAAAAGGTACTTTTAAGAAAACATGGTGGCCAATACTAGTGGTGCACGCCTGTAATCCCAGCACTTGGGAGGCTGAGCCAGGAGGATCTCCATGAGTTTGAGGCCACCTTGGGCTACACAGTGAGTCCAAGGCCAGCCTAAACTACACAGTGAGACTCTATCTCAAAAAAGAAAATTGATGGTGCACATCTATAATCCCAGCACTGTGAGAGGCTGAGACAAGGGTATCACAGTTCTCTCTCTCTCTCTCTTTCTCTCTCTCTCTTTGTTAGTTATCGTCTCCTCTGTAATCCATCTTTATTAGTACATGTTTGTAACACACGATGATCACATCCACAGGGAGCCGGGCCCCACACAGAGCACATCTTCCTCCTTCCCACGACCCCTTCCCCGCCCCTCCTCCACGTCTCGGTCCCTCCCCTTTATCTCCCTGCTCCCTTTTATCTCTCTTTCGTTTTGCCTTTAATTTACTTGTACTTTGGGTTCCTTGTAATCAGTTTGGACAAGCTGCATGTAGGAGCCAGGCACGTGTGCACAGCCCTCTGCGGGGCCGCATTTCCGCAGCAGCCCTTCATCCCGACAGTGCTTCCAGTTGCTGTTGCAGGAAGATGCTGAGCTACCCCGGGCTCAGGGGAAGCCACAGGACCAGCTGCTACCCCTCCCTTCCGGCTCCTCTCCCAATCCCCATCAAAACCTCCGTGATACATACTTGAGGTACTTTCTTATTCTCAGTTCAGCACTCCTACAGTATTTGTTATACACAGCCAGATACTAAAATAAGACCGCCATCAAGTTCCTGAAGCTGGGCTCTTTTTCTGCAAAATATGTTTTTAATATTTTCCCCTACTCGCAAGTTTTCTGAAAGCTATCCCTGTACCGACTGCTCTATCTCTTCCCCCTCTGTCCCACACCCCACCTGCTCCCCCTTAGAGATGTTACCAGCACACAGCTCCATAGTGTCCTCTGGAAATTACACCTGGGGGTTTTAAGTTAACTTCCCAAAACATCTTTTCATCCTGGAAGTCAAATGCTGCATTGGCTTGATTTTCATTTAGCTGTATATGTATGGTTAAAAATCTTATTTTATTATTTTATTTTTTGTTTGTTTGTTTTTTCTCTGGTACTGGGAACCGAACTCATGACCTTGTGCTTGCCAGGCAGGTGCTTTGCCGCTGAGCTAAATCCCCAGCCCCGGTTAAAAATCTTGTACTCTATAACTATCACAACGATTTTTTTTTTCCGGTACCAGGAATCGAACTCACGACCTTGTGCTTGCCAGGCAGGCGCTGTGCTGCTGAGCTAAATCCCCAGCCCCCTGTCACAGTGATTAATGTTTAACACATCATACATCATCATTAATATCATGGTGTCATTTTCCCAACTGTCTGTGCAAAAATACCCTTTTTCTCCACGTATTTCCCTTAACCAAAATGGGGTGGCTGGAGGTCACTGCCCAATAGACTCTGGGTTCCTGCTGGTCTAGGGTCATGGCCACATGCCGTGCACCAAGAAGCAAGTTCTTCCTAACTCAAGCTTCAGGTTTCCTGCTGTGTGACCCATGGATAGTTGTAGATTTCAAGGGGACCTGGTAGCCACTACATCCTTTACTACCCTCCTCCCACCATCACGCTGATCCCGTACATGCTAACATACATGGTTTTCACTCATGTTCACTTCCAATATAGTCGAAATTACTGGGTAAACTTTTATATCCGTGGTGCTATTGGTAGTCACGATACAGTATATTAACTACCTCAGTCACAACACAGTGTACCAACTTCCACAGTCACAACTTAATTTTTCAACTTCCACAGTCACAATAACACAATGTATCAACTATCTATCCACTATCACAGTAACAACATCATGTACCAACTACCAGTCACAAGAGCACAATGTATCAACTACCAGGTAGGGCATGTCTATCCCAGCTCAAAGGTAACCAACATTACCAACAAAACCAAAAACATTGAAAAGTGCCCCAGTGGTAATCCAGACTATCATTCAAGTTGGTCATCAAAGGGGAACTGATTGGCATTTTGTTCTCTAAATCAACTTAGTAGAACTGGAAAATGTGGGCTGGGGATATAGCTCAGTGGCATAAGTGCCTGCCTGGCAAGCGCAAGGTCGTGAGTTCAATCCCTGGTACTGCAAATTGGAAAATGTATTTGGACTCTGGCTTCAGTCCAAACCTTCTTGAGAGAAGGCAAATCCAGGGCTCTCTTCCAGTATGTGCCACGGTTTGACCCACGGACATCTAAGAGTTTATTCTCTTTCCCTGAGATGCACTGGTGAGAAAACAGTAACACTGTCCTTGCCCGGCACCACCAGCCATTTGCATGCTCCAGTGCCATCGCTGCAGTTTCCCCTTTGTGCACGTGTTCTGTATCTCAGACCAGATGACCACCCCGCACCTTGACCCAGCATAATTTCTACACACAGGCCAGAGTAGCCTCGAAGTCACCCTCTTTGTCTATTGTGAAAAAGAAGGATCTAGAAAAGCAAAGGATATTGCCCTGGGCAATATCTAGAGTCAGTCCTAGCTTAAACCTGAAATAAGTCACTGCCCCGCACTTGCTGCTTTTGCAGGAGAGAGCACCAGTAAAATTCTAGGAACTGAAATTGCACCCTGAGCAGTAAGGTCCCTTGTCTGCATAGCCTTGACCCAAATTATTCCTCAAAATTAAACCGATCAGACCCTGCATTTTAGCCAAGTGAATGAATCATCTTCAGACACTGGAGCTCTCCCGTCTTCCTTGCCTGCTTCTTCTGAAAAGGACATCATCAAAAGATCATCAGCGTGAACAACCACTTACTTTTGATGCTAATCAAATTGCAGCCTCCCCAGGTTGTGAGCACTTACTGGAGCATTCTGGTTCCCCTGGGGAAGCAGTGAATGCACACTGTATTCCTCCCCACAAGAAAATGAATTGTGTCTGCCTTCCTTTCAAACTCTGTGCAGAAAAACAAGCATGAATCAAACCTATCAAACTTTTAGTCTCACCCCCTAGTTTTCACTGTGTCTAGCTTGATGAAAAGCTACGATCACAAGACAGAGCCACCTACCTTATGCATAGGACAAATAGGACTATTGTGAGAGCTGAGAGATGATCACTCCTCCTCCCATTTATCGCATTGAAGTTGAAAGCCTTTAATGCGTTACTGTTTCATATCTGTTTGGAAGGGATATAGCAGGGAAGGGAGAGGAGGAAATCACAGTGTCTGAGAGATGAGCAGCTAGGTCTGTTCAAGAGCACTGTGTTCAATAAGCAGCAAAGCACATCTGACCCTCCCCGAGGCAGGTTCTCTTCCCAAGCACACTGGAGTGGGGAGTGTCCTCCACTGTGAAGGGTCTGAGAATTTAACCTGCTTGTGAGCTAACAATCAGCCAGCCACTGCACCGTGGAAGAAGACGCAAGATGCCTGATCAAAGGACATTCGCATGAAACGGGAAACAACAGCTTTGCACTGCATGGCTTCTCCTTGCACTGGGGGATGCTGCAGCACAAGCATCTAAGCCTCACGTTGGGAAAGGTGTGAGCACACCGAAGAACAGGAAGCGCATGAGTGTGGAGATGGGGGTGGGGGTAGAATAAAGATATCAGCAAGGTAAGCAGGAGCCAGATTTGCAGGCCCATGGATCATGGTCAGAAGCACTCGATTTTGCTCCAGCCGGTAGGGAGCCACAGAACTCTCAGAGCTGGAAGTGCTGCCGTCTGACTAATGCCTCAAGGAGACCAGTGCGGCACCAGTGGACGGAAGAGGGACACCAAGAGTGAAAGGTTGAGCTCAAGTGAGGCGTGAGGGAGGCTTTACAGGAGGACAACAAGGACATGCAACAGTGCAGCGAGACTTCGGACAATGCGCAGTTTGAACCCGCAAACCCTGTGCCTGGGCTGGCGGGAAGAGGCCCTGTTCTGGGAGTAAAAGAGGACGAGACCGATGTGTAGGTTTCTGATTTGAACAAAAAACAAACATAGGAGGGGAGGGGAGTTAGGAAATAAGGTTTGGGCAGTCAGGTGTGTAAATAGCTCCTACTGAACAAAAGCAAGTTAGATGCACATAAATTTGGGAGTGCTGACTTTCCCTCTCGGTGTCCATCTTCCATCCACCGGTGCCATACCAGGCAATAGGCAGATGGCGGCACTTCCAGCTCTGAGAGTTCTGTGGCTCCCTACCGGCTAGGCAAAATTGAGTGCTTCTGACCATGATCCATGGGCCTGCAAATCTGGCTCCTGCTTACCTTGCTGATATCTTTATTCTACCCCCCCCCCCCCCACAGAGCATGAGACCATGATGACCCAATAAATGGGTCTACGGAAAAATCGAACCAATACCATTAATGCGGGCAAGGATTTGGCTAGAACAGTAGACTCATGTTGCTTCTTGGAAGAAGACAAAACAGTAACCCAAATTCCATTAACAGGAAACGAATGAAACACTACGGTATCAATTAAAACTGTGTTCTCTGGTGCATTACTCAGACAGCAAAGGATTCATTATGTTAAAGGATTATCAGCCAAGTGTAGTCTGATTCCATTTTTGTTTGAAAGTCCCCATTTAAAAAAGGAACGTATATTAAAATCTACACCAAAATATTAACTGTAGTTCTGAGTGGTTGTAGATATTTTTGGCTCTGTGGTTTCTAAATCTTCTTCAGTGAACATGTAGCATTTGTATAACAGGAGAAAAACTAGGAAAAACTAATCTGACACCTATCACTCATTTTAGGACTAAATCCCGCCTCTAGAGACTAAATCCTGCCTAGTAAGGGGAAGGAACTAAGTCACCCTCAGTGGGCCAGAAGGGGCCAGTGCAGTCCTGTTTCTCAGCGTCATTTGTGTGGCCAGTGGTTTGGGCCCCTGGCCACGTGTTAGAATCACGGGAACTCACTTTCCATTCCAACTTAGGTGTCCTGGCGAGTGGCCCGAGGACGTCTGTTCCCCGCCGGGCAGGGCGGGCTGGGCAGCGCTGGGGGCACGCTGGCTTGGCCTCCAAAGCGCAATGAGAAAATCCAGGGAGGAAAGGAAGCTCCAAGAGGAAGGACTGTGGGAGAGAGCGTCTAGGAAACAAAGGACTGGGCAGAATTTAATCAAGGCACAAAATTCCAAGAGGAAAAAGGTTGAGAACTCCTCCCGCCTCAAAATAGCTTTTCTTTCCCACCAGGCACTAGTGAGCTGCAAAAATCTGATCGGGCACCCGAGTCGACAATCAGGCCGCGCGAAGCCGGGGGAGCAGGTGTTTCCTCCCGCGAGGGGGTGGGCCAGGACTGCAAACCTCATTTTGGAACTTTCGCGCCCTGGGGATCCTATCCTGTGGCGCTGCCACGCTCGCCGCCATCTGGACCGAGTCTCGGCTCCCATTTCTGGGGCCGCCGGGATCCAGCTGGCGTCCCCGGGGTTGGCATTCCAGCGCGGCGCGGGGCAGGGGGCCGGCCAGGCGGCCCTGGGATCGCCTCCCCTCTGAAGATTCCCCAGCGGCCTGCCAGCCCGCGTCCTCTCTAATTGGCCCCCGCTGCGGGGAGCGATTGAGATGAAACGCCAGCCGCATCCGCTCGCCCGCGGGGCCTGGGAGGAAAGGGCTGCGGGGAGGCCTGCGCCGAGCAGGGTAGAGGAAGCAGCGGCTGCCGCTGCGGCCTTGCGGAGACCCCTGCAGCCCACCAAGGCGGCTCTTCGCTTGGGTTCGCAAATGAAGCTCCAGAGTCAAACCGGCTCGCCCCGGAGCCGCCCTCGACAGAAGGAGAAGGACGTGGCAAGCGGAAGCCAGAAAGAACAGAGTAGGAGGGAAGGTAGGGCTGTGGCTCAAGAAAACGGGGTCCTGCTCCCCTGCCGGGTGGCCCCGTCCAAGCGAGGGCAAGGGCCCTGCGCTCGGGTCTCCCGGAAGTGCTGGCAGGCCCTGGGCGAAGGCGGCTCCATCCGCGCTGTGCGCGCCCAGGCGGCAACTTGGGTGCTGCTGACGCTGCCCGGGCGCCGGGAAGGCACGGGACATCAAGGCGATCCGGACAGTAACATTCCACCTTGCAGGCTACGTGGGGGACACCCAGTGTTCTAACCGCTCCGCGGGTCTGGAGGAATAGCATTTCTTCCCCTAACCCAGTGGGACCTTCCAAGTCCCTTCCAAGGGCTGGCTTTGTCCTGATCCCCTGGACGCGAACCTTGGTGACTCTCGAGGTATTTGCTAATCGGTTTTACCTGGAGGGAGTCTTTCTAACATTGTTGAGAGGACCATGCCCTGTCAGAGCCTAAAGTCAGTCTTAAAACAGCATCTGGTGCCCAGCATGGTGGCACAGGCCTGTAACCCCAACACTCCGGAGGCTGAGGCAGGAGGATCTCCATGAGTTCAAGGCCAGCCTGGGCTCCAGAGCAGGACCCTGTCTCAAAAAATAAATAGATAAAAAATAAACTACAAAAAGTGCTGAGGATGTAGCTCAGTGTGGAGGGCTTGGGTTCAATCCCAGTGCAAAAACAAACACCACCTGGCTATCTCCAGGTCTGAGATGGACGGACAATACCCCAGACCACCTTGACCAAATGAAAGTGTTCCTACCCATGTTTCCCAGGAAATAAGACCAAACCAAAACCAAACTTCAGCTGTAATTAATAGCTGACCGTTACCATGGTGACAGCCAGTGTCAGGCAGAAGATTCTGCTTCATAATTCTCTCACTCAGCAACGGCTCTGTCATGGCAGATAAGGCAAGGAGAGGTGGATTGGGGCTGGCATTTTTGATTTCTAGATAGGTCTCATTTTCTGGGAAACTTGTGGAAGAATATCCCCAGGCCCCTCCCTGTGTGAAAATCAAATATAAATGTTCCTAGTTTCTCCAGGCCCCACAGTCCTCTCTTGGACTCACCCACTACTTTCTGACAGTCAGTCAATAAACTCTTAACTTTTCTATCTCCCTTAACTATTGGTAAACTCCTTTATCACCTGTGGCACCAGTCTTTCACACGCTGTGCCTCACAGAACCACATTCACATGGAGCCCATGTAAATGCTGATCCCTTGGTAAATTCAGAATCTGAGCCCTTCCTGTCACCTACAGCCACATCCCTCCTGTGAGCCACTCTGGTCTCATCTCCTGCTACTTTCCCCTCCCCACACCCTTGCCCCAGGACCTTTGCACTTGCTTTCCTAATCAGATTCATATTGGATAGTGGACTGAACTTCCAGCAGAAAAAACATTTACTTATAACAAGTTTCTTTTTAGCCTATAATGCAAACAAGTTATAATCTGCATATATCAAGACTAACAAGGAACATTGCTATTGGAATTACTAGCTTTACACCCATTATACACAGAGTTGTCCACAGCAACACGACTGGATACTCAGCCCTTGGATTCTGGAGGAAATGAGCCGGCATGGCCAATTGTCGTTCTGAAGATCCTTCCTTTTCATATGTAGGTGACACGGGTTTTCCTTTCTTGGCTCTGTACCCAGTTCAGGCCAGTGTGCCAGGCAGTCTTACAGTGGAAAGAACAGCATCCAGGAACTTCCGCCAGAGAGACACGTCACTTACATGAAAAAAATTACAGCAGGAGTGTCTTAATTCATTTCTCACTGCTGAGACACAATACCCCACACCCACGGGTTAAAGGAGGAGAGGTTTATTTTGGCTCACAGTTTGCAGGGGTTTTAGTCTATACTTGGCTGGTTCCAAGTCAGGGAAGCATGGCAGAGGAGGAACAGTCCATAGTATGGCAAGTAGGAAGCAGAGAGGGATCAAGGAAAGAGAGAGAGAGAGAGAGCCCTGCTGCACAGACTCATCGGTGGACTAATCAAGTACTACGCCGATGACCTGGTCACCTCCCCAAAGGGCTGTCTGTGGGTGTGTGAGGCTTTGCAGGAACCTCTAGGTATAAACAGAGTCACCCCAGCAGGTCTAGGGGCTGATGGAAGGAGCAGGCAAGCGGGTGCAGACAGTGAAAGCGAGGCTAAGCAGAACCACCCAACAGGTGCCACCAGGCAGTTATTGTCCCTAAGAAGTACAGGAATGGCATTACCAGAGATGGCCTTTTCAGTGCAAGCTGAAAGCTTTCACAATTTATGTGAAATCTCTGTTTTTTAAATATTGACGACTAACTCAAATAAAACACAGAAAGTGACACGGGTCAAATTACATCTTTGGGCAGATTCAGCAAACTATCCGGCAATTTGTGACCTCTGAGTTTGACACTGCACAGGACCTCAGTAAAATGCAGAGGAGGAGGAACAGCGAGCTTCCAAGCCTGAGGTCAGGAAAGGTATCAGAAAGCAGACAGCTCTGGAGATAACATCTAAAGGACCGCGGGCTCCAGAGAGCTGCAGAGGGCGGCTGTCCACCTGCCACACCAGGACAGCACAGCCGGGCCCGGAGGACTCGGGCGAGGCAGGTCCAGCCTGCTGATGCCCAGCATGCTGCTGAGGCAGATCTCGTCGGCCCTTTGAGTCCCAGGTTTTTCCTTTCAGGTTCATAGGCATCAAGGCACTGCTTCAAGGTAGAAGTCACAGACACCCTGGGCTCTGTGGAGCTTGTTTCCAAACTCCAAGCCCCCTGTGGCTAGGGCAGAATCATCACAAAACATATTTTGGTCAAACAATGCAAGAAACAGAAAGCACTTTTTGGGTCGTGGAGGTGTAAACCAGTGCAGAAATCCAAGAGCCCTGTGGTAATGGCAACACGTCCCCCACTTCCTGAGAAGAGCCAGCTGGGCAGCAGCCAGATCCTAGAAAGGAAAGGGCCACAGTGCATCCAGAAAAAACGAGATTCCATGTGGCTTCCCAGATCGATCCCCAGCCGCAGCCTGGGAGCAGAAGCCTGTAGAGTCACAGACGTCACTGTGGGAAAGTCGAGGAAAACGTTCTTCATAACCAGGGAGATTCCCCCTGATAGCGTGGCTCCCCCGGGAAAGAGTAAAGTTAAAGCTTCCTAAAACCCAGCAGAATGGAGGCTCAAAATGGAAGTTCTATTTTTCATGCACTGGACCTGGGTTTGTAGCCTGAGAGTGAAAGTGGCTTCTCTGGAGAGGCGCTGCAGGTCAGATGGAAAGGTCAGACCGTAGGATGCTCGCCCTCCTGGCATTCACACCCTGCTGTAGACCCTCCCACAGTGTAGCAGGGTTGGTCTGTGCATGACGGATACCATGTGGCAGAGTGATGGAGCGCCACTTCCAGGACTGGGTGATAAAAAGACTGCAGCTCTGGATCTCAGTCTTGGATGACTTGCTCTGGGAGAAGCCCAAGAGGGAAGAAGCTAGGCTTCCACACAAACACCAGGGAGCCGCTGAGGCCCTCAGACCACTGGCCTGGCAGTAACTGACACCTGCAAAGACCATGTGAGTGAGCTTGGAAACAGATTCTCCTGCCTCAGCGGAGCCTCAGGGGGACTCTGAAGCCCAGCTCCCACACAAACCACCCCAAGAATGGTTTCTAACTTTGGTGGTGGTTTGTAACACAGAAAGAGATGTCATCCCCATATCAATAGATGCAATGGATGCTAAGCCTACAACATTAGGAAGTAGGTAACTGTGATAGTTAATTGTGGTGTCAACTTGAATAAAAAATGCCTAGTGGATTGGTTTCGTGCAGTTGTGGACGTGTCTGGATGACGGACTTCCTGAAGCAGGAAGATCTGCACCGGCTGTGGGTGGCACCAAGCGACAGGCTTGCAGCCTGGGTGGAACGAAAAGGGAAAGAAGGAGGAAGGCTCGCGTCTGCTCCTTCGGGGGAGCTCCAGTATTCACCCTCGCCTTTGGACGCTGTCTCCAGGCTTCCAGGGCAGACCCCTCGGCTTCCCAATGCGGACACGCAGGGGCTCTGAGTGACCTCCGACAGAATCCCCTGCTCTCCAGCACACAGGCAACCACTGTAGGCCTACCTTGTAAACCCTCTTCATAGCTTGTCTACATATTACATCAAACCGCTCCTCTAGCGAACCCTCACTGTCAGGTGGCTCAGACCTCAACCCCAGGCACACAAAGGCTCTGCATGAGCACCGGACCTTTGACTTTTGACTTGATCTTCTGCTCTGCAACTTGCAGACAGACACACAGACCTTTCATAGGTGGCCATTGTAAACCTACCTTGTAAATCCTTTCTACAAAATATGTACATTTTTATACTAAATCTTTTGCTCTACTGAACCCTGATACAACGATTGATCAGCAGCAGAGTGCAGAAGTACTGCCCTACTTCTGCCAAGTGAGGCGGCCAGTCCTCTGCTAGAGGGGCTGATCCAGTACCGAGGGAGATGGTTGGGTACAGATGCAAGCCATGCTTGCTTTTAAGCTCTTCTGTGTCTTTTGGAACAAGTCTCACACAGAAATGATCCATCAGCAGCGGGAAGTTCACCACGGGACTCTGAGCAACCGAGGAGCTCAGAGCCTCCAGGTATCCTGGCAGCACCAAGCCAAGGCCCACAGACCTGGCAGCCCAGGAATCGAGTCCGGTGACTTAAAATAAAGACCAGTCTTCAAGAGCAGCAAATCTTTAAGTCGCTTCTCTTTCCTCCCATGCTTTCTTTCTTTCATTCATTCTTGCTTTCTTTCTTTCTTTCTTTTTTCTCTCACACAGAAGAGGAACGTTTTCTGTTGTTCTGTTTTGAGTGTCTGGAGCCTTAGCATCCGCCCCCTTGTCATTTGGGAATGGAGTATTACGGTGCTCACTGGTTTTTAAAGTAGCCATTAATCACTCCATCTACACGCAGGCCACAGTGTATTATAGTAACACAGTACTTACCCCCCCTCATGCCTAACTTTGTCCCCTCTGCCCTACGACACTAGTGGGTGCAACTCAGAGACCCCAGGGCCCAGCACAGAAGTTTGGGTGGGAAAGCCTGCATCACCCTGTCTGGGGAGACCCTCCCCCCTTTCATCCAGTGCCTGCATCTCTGCCCCTTCTGTCGAGGGACACACCCCAGACGGTGGCTCTGGAAAGGCCGGAGTGACTTCCCTACACCAGGGTTGCAGATGGCCCCACCACTGCTCTTTCTATTTTTAACATTTCCAATTTTAAATTATTTTTGGATCCTGAGGCTTAAAGGAACTTTAGATTAGCATGGGCTTCATCGCCAGAATTCACAGCACCTCCACTCAGGGCAAGGCATCGTTGACAAAGACTGAATTTGATTTTGAACTCTCCTATCTGGGGGCTGGGAGGCTGGAGAGGGTTGATGTGAGCTTGGGACACCCAGGGAACAGAAGCCTCTGCCAAAAGGTCAAAGTGAAGGGCACGGCCCGGTGTTTGGGGCACTGAGCTGGGCTGATGGCCAGCGCAAAGCCTGTCCGTACCTTCAGCCTCTCTTTGCAGCTGCTGATGTACAGGGGCTTTTGCTTCCTTCCTGGAAGAAAAAGAAAACATTTGGGCAGGAAGGGAGGATGAGAGAAATCAGGCCCAGGTGGGGGCCGTGGATAGCGTGATGACAGCTCTTCTCCCAGCTCTGTGATAAATTTTATTTAAACACACCCATTCTTATCACTCCTCGCAGGTGGCTTGACAAGAGCTCCTAGACATCACAGAGAGGAAAAGATGGGGAAAAAGAAAAGCCACTACAAGAATATGTCATTGTCAGCCTCGTAGGCCCCTGGAGGGAGGGCCCCCGGGGCATGGGGAGCCACGGGCGGGGAGCGACGGTCTTCCGACCGGCAGCTCACTCCCTGCCTCGTAGGCCCCCGGAGGGAGGGCCCCCAGCGCACGGGCAGCCATGAGGCCGAGAGCTCTGTGGCACGCTGGCCTTCAGGCCAGCCGCCGCTGCTCAATTGAGAACTATCATGACACAGAGAAACAGTGACACAATTGGCCCACCATGCACCGACTGCAGTTGCCCACCCATGGATGTGTGTGAATCATTGAAACTTTGAACAACCCCTGGGAATATATGCCATACAACGGGCCACTCTTGCTCCTGACATTGGGAACCAGAAAGGTCCAGAGCCAGCGGAGGAGCAGCTGCTGAACAAGGACTCAGAGAACATGAGAATGCAGACTAAGCCCGCGGGGTCAGAGGTCCTGTGGACTGGGGTCATGAGAGCCTCTTGGAAGCTATAAACCAGGAGGACCTTGCACAATACATGTGGAGACTCCCTGGAAGCCATTCTTCCCCTGACAGTACAGGCTGTGGTGGAGCTCCAGAGAAGTCTGCAGCAGGATTCCTGCTGCCTGTGCTGACAGCTGGGGAGAGGACACTAACTGGTTGCGGGGTCCCAATGCGATGGGAGGCTGGAGAGAAAACGCTACAAAAAATGGCTTTCGCCCCAGATGGCTCACTTGATTTTTGACAACCCTTAGGCTGTAACTACTTGTTAGATCCTTCTTGCATATCTCTGTCTTCCTGAGAAACTACTTCTAAGACACCAACATGTATTACAGCAATCATTGATATTTTCCTACTAATCTATCCATAACTCTGTAATGTTTGTATTGTTCCTATCCTATTTCATAAATGGATGCATGTTTATTATTATGTGTTTCCTACAACAACCATTGAGAATAGTTAATGATTATTCAATAGGTCACTCATGTATAGTTCTATTTATTTTCTTTCAAAGATACCTAAGTAGAGTATAACAACTATTGATAATCTCCTACCTCTTTTGTCTGTAACTCACTATTATTTGTCTATTTGCTTTCCTGAGAAACTATCTTGTAGATAACAATATGTAAAACAATAACCATTGATAATTTCCTACCACTTTGTCTGTAATTTGGTAAGCCCCCCCCCATTATTGTTATCCTTCTCTTACTCTTTAAAATAAAAATAAATAAATATAAAGAATATGTCATTGTCATCAAGTCAGTCACCTTAAGAGCCACTAAGGATCTCCCTGCCAGGACCTAGAACCAGAATTCTCCACCTAAGAGACAAAAGGAAGAAACACTCCCAGTGAGCAGCAAATTGTCTGCTGGCTGAGGGTGCCCCGGAAGCCGTAATTCCCCCAAATCGAAGCTGCACATGCCACTGAATGAAGTGACGTCCCTGGGCAGACACGGCACTCTAGCCATGTCTGTGGGAGGAGGTGCTTATACTTGCACATGGCAGCTGTCCCGGACTCAGCGGGCAAGTGAGAGAAACAGAGGCAGTGCACACACCGCCTCTCCCTGGGTGCTGCTGCCTCACAGTACCTTGACCATCTCAGAAGTTTCCCCTGCCGCACTGCATGTCATCACTGCCCAAGTCTGATCACGTTCAGTGTTATTTACAGAACACGCACCCTACCACCCATGGAGGCAGCACACAGGTCCCACCAGCTCTTGGTCTGTTTGATGTACTGTTGTGTTAGTTACTTTTCTCATTACTGGGACAAAATACCTGACACCTGGCTGGGGATATGGCTCAGCGGCATAGTGTCTGCCTGGCAAGCGCAAAGTCCTGAGTTCGATTCCCAGCACACACACACACACAAATACCTGACATCCAAAGTTAAGGGAGGAAAGATTTATTTAGCTCACAGTTTGTAGAGGTTTCAGTCCATAGTCAACTGGCTCCAAAGCAGGGCAGCATGGACAGGAGAAACACTTCAGTGTGGACAAGACAGCAAAAGCCAGGCAGCGACCCACAGGGACAACAGCAGCTTCTTTCTGCCCCTTTTATAGTATAGCTACCCAGCTCAGATGGGTGCCATATCAACTGGTAGATTAATTTAGTAATCACACGCCCTTAATCCTAGCATTGCCCCATGAATCAGTCACACGCTCTAGATCCAGCCAGCTCTGAAAAAGCCCACCTATGACTTCATGAGGCTTTGGGGGGACATCTGGGCACAAACCTTAACCACCATATGTGCTTTAGCACATGTGTCCTTGCTTGGGATTCATTACCCCGAGCCTGGGCAGAGGGCATGAGGGCCCATGATTTGGGTTCCAAGCATAGGGGAAGAGGAGACCCTCTGGCTCTGTGTGTGCAGAGCTCCCACAAGTCCTCCCAGGAAAGGTGTGCCTGAGCCGAGGGACTATGCAGGGTCCCTCCGTATGTTAGTCACCTTTCTCACCATTGAGACACAGGATCCAACACCCACAACTTAAAGGGCAGAGGTTTACTGTACTCACAGTTCCAGTCCATGGTCAGCTGGCTCCAAGGCACAGACAGCCCGGGGCAGGACGAGGTGGAGCAGAGCTGCTTAGTTTATCGTGGTCAGGAAGCAGAAGAGGGAAGGCAGCCAGAGGGAAAGAGATGAGGAACCAGACACAAACCCGCAGTCTACTTCTCCACGAGTCACCCAGAAAGACGGGAAGTGTGCTCTGCAAGTCCCTGGGGCAGATTCAAAGCCAGTCAAGTCGAAACTCCACCCTAACTGCCATGTCCCCCCTCTTTTCAACTGACCACCCAAATACCTCTCCTTAACCCAGACTTAATCACCTGAACAGACAATGGCAAGTTCATAATTCTGCCTGACATAGTACAACTATGTACAATAAGACACACAATAATCCCTTCTCCCGGTCTTGATGATTCCAGCATTTTTCAAAAGTCCAAGTCCATGTCTCTTCTGAGACTCAAGGCAAACCCTTAGCTGTGAACTTCTGTAAAAGCCAAAAACAAATTACATAATCTCAAGGTACAGTGGCATAGGGTAGACATTCCCATTCCAAAAGGGAGGAATAAGGGGATAAAAAAGAATTGGGCCAAGTAACCCTAAAGGCCAGCAGAGTAAACATTAAGTTCTGCTCTGGCATCCTGGGCATGTAGTGGGAAAATGTGAGTTTCAAATGGCTGGTGTGGCTCCTACCCTGTATCCTTACCAGTTGCAGCCCGTGTGTCCCCTCTCTCTTGAGCTGGCTCTGTTCGTGCCTGCAGGTTTCCTTGGCAGACATTCCACATGCATGGCACCAGAGGCAGGAGGGTTCTGTGTGCTGGAGAGCTGGGGGATTTGGTAGCTGTTCAACACAAGAGGACAGAAGCCACAAATCAACAGGAATCAAGGGTACGACAGCAGTCAGTCCAACATCAAAGACCTAGAAACTCACTGTAGAGTTCCTGGTGTGAGTCTGCATTGGGAGACTGAAAAACTAAAAACCAATGCCCAAAGGTGATGGCAAAGACCAGAGCTGTTCTAAAACGTTCCTTCTTTCTCTTTTTATCTCTCCTCCTTTCCCTATTGGTTGGTACTACCTACCTCTGGGTTGGGTCTTCCCTTCTCGGTTTGCTAGCCTACATGTCAATCATCCACAGACACACCCAGAAGTGTGCTTTACTAATCTGCTAGGCTTTTCTTAATTCATTCAAGTTGACACATCATGATTAATGGTCACACTCACCTTAATGCCAGCAAAGCACCTCCCTTCACCGATGACTTTTGCATTGACCAAGGCACAAATGTACATTTATCCCAGTGATAACCAGGAGCTCTTCGTTGTATCTTTCAGCTTTTACACTTGCCAGACTATTTACTTTAGATTATCTTCAAATAGAATTGAAGACCGGCCCCATTCCCGTCTCGGGCAATGCCCTTTAGCAGCTGCCAGCGCATACGGCAGCAGTGAAGAGAGGCCCAGGGGGAAAGGCTAGCCATGCTTACATAATATCATCTCTAGCTAGGTTGTCATAGACAAAGTGTGCAAGGGAACATCAATGAAGTCAAGGGCTTGAGGTGCATTTGGCAGAAGAATCCTTGTAAACTTATGTTAATTTCATTCTTGCTTCCTACTGAGCCAGTAACACTGACTTTGACAGTCCCTAAATGCTATCGGCAAGTGATTTCTCTGTAAGTCTAAAATTACTCTTCCCCAGTTACCTCGTATCTTCCTCAAATCCAGTAAGTGAAGACGAGCTGTCATAATAACTTTTTTCTAAAAGGACAAAAGTGGTGATCCAAATGGCACTGATGGTCTGAAGATATTAAAGATGGTAGTTATGCAAGTGCAGTATTTCTGATCTACATGCACTGCGTATGCCATGGTTCAGGTGGTCTCCATGTGTCCAGCGTGGCGCTGACAAGCCACAGGGCTAACTCAGGAAGGAGCAGCCCTCGCCAGTGCTAGCATTAAAACGGTCCCTCATATACCTGTCCACATCCTTTTGTCCAGTGAGAGCCCTTCAAACAGCCATGCCATGCTCCATCAAAGCATCTTGTCTCCACCTTTAGCTTTAATGCTTTGGCAGACACCCATGTTCATATGCAGGCCGGATTTCTCAAAGTTTCATTGCTTAAAATGATGTCACAGAGGTTAACATTTAGTCTGGGGGAATAAGATGGTCCCATGACAGACTTTAAAGGACACGGCACACGCTGCACAACGGCCCGAACATGTGCCAAAGGGCGCTGAGAAAGCAGGGACGGGCTAGCGGGTGTGGCAGTTGTCGGGGAAGAAGAGCGGGTGTGTATTAGCATTCTGTCACAAGTGGTGACCTCTCCTCTCCTTTTGGAGAAGCACTCCCCCACCCTCTGTAGCCATCTAGTTCTGACCTGCCTGCCAACCACGATGACCGTTTGCATATACAGGTAACGCACATTACTATTATAGAAATCTTTGCATGCATGCACTTTTAAAAGGCACTTGGATTCTAATAGGCAGGAGGAAACCCCTGTTGGTATTTTTAGGTATAATTTACATACAATATAATGAAGCACGTATGGCAGATTCTTAACAAAATATTGACACGGCCAAGTCTTCCCAAAATACTACTATCAGAAGAGTTCAACATTTCACTGAGTAAGCTTAAAAGCAGATTTTTAGATAACAAAAAAATGGCCTATGGGAAAATACCAAAATATCTAATATAAGTATAATTGGACTTCTACAAAGAGACAAGACAGATAGGGCACATAATAGTTGAAGAAACAGTCATCTAAGTTTTCCAAATTTGGCGAAAAATCCAAATTTACAGATCAAAGACACTTAGTGAGTTCCAAGCAGAATAAAAACAAGCAAAGGACAACTAGGCACATCACTGTCAACTGCTGAAAACCCAAGGTAGAGAATCTGAATAGCAGTCAAAGAAAAACTTTACATATAGGAAAAGAAAGTTAGGAATTGTTGGTTTTTCACTGAAAACAGCGGAAGTTAAAAAAATCAGTATAATGACATCTTCAAACGGGGCGGGGGGCAACCTGTGAATCCAGTATTATATAATACACACACACACACACACACACACACAGAGCTATCACGTGAATTAGGGGATGGGAATGGAAGTAGTGGCTGTAAAATATGTTTTAGGTGAGAAGGTATAATATTAATTGATAAGCTAAAGCTATATATTGTAAGTGTAAGGGCATATATTGTAAAGGAACACATTTATAGAATAGTGGACTTGTAGACATATAGCAAAAGTCAGAAATCAATTAGAGGCCTGTGACCACAGGCTCCTGCAGCCTGTCACGTAGCCAGCTTACTGTACTCATTTAGCCTTGACTGACTAGGCTCAGAAGTTCCCCCTGGACAATGTGTGGGGCCCAACTGTGTCCAGCTTGTGTTTTAAAAATACACAGTGATCCAACTTGCTTCAAGGGCTTCAAGGCCATCACGTCTGGGGAAGACTGGCCCAGTCAAGGACACTTGCAACTCCACCTACTCTTCTCAGACCCCATCGCTCCCAGAATGTTCCTGTACAAACCTGCCTGACACTATATGACACAGTTCTTGTATCCCATGTAACCAATCATGTAACAACCTGCTATCAGCTGTGTACTTCCCACCTGAAAACCACATTCAAACTGAGCTCAAACCTGACTCTGGGCTGGTGATTTGACCTCTGGGTTTCCCATCCTGCTAGCGTAATCAAAGTTGCCTTCTAACTCTTCAGTGCAAAGGTTCTTCCATTTGGTTTGTTATTGGTTTTCTGCTACATAAGCACAAGAGCAACCACTAAAAGTCCAACAGATACACTTTGATGGAATTCTTAAAAAAATATTTAATACAAAACTGAATAGAAAAAAAAAATTTTTAATTTAATAAAACTGAATAGAAAAGAAGGAAAAGCAGAGCAAAACACAACTAAGAAAGGAACTCAAATGACAAAATGGTAGACCTAAATCTACAACTACAGTATATGTAAGTGAACTAAACATACCATTTAAAGGCAAAGACTGTCAGGCTGGTTAAGAAAAGCAAGACAAACCTAAATTATTTCTACAAGAGGCATTTTAAATATAAAGAAATAAATAATATAAAGTTGTGGAAGAACATATGCTACACAGGCAAGAAGTATGGGAAAACTAACATGGCCTCAGTAACTCTGAGGAAGACACTCTTTGGGACAAAGAGAATTGCCACCAACAAAGAGAGACGTTTTATCACTACAGAGACAGGTCTACACCAGCCCCAGGTCCCTGCACAGGCCTCACCTGTGAGGAACCAGCCCATTCCAGTTTTTGCCCACCTTAGGCCTCCACTTGTAAGGGCCCCGTCCAGCTAGTTCATCACCCGGGCCCAGGGGGAGGAGGGTGAACAAGGATGAAAGACAAACAGACGCAGAGTCAGTTTAGCACGTGGCAGCCAGAGTCTCTTGCCTCTAGTAGGCAGAGGAGTTATTCACTCAAACACAGGTACAAGCAATTGAAGTGACAAGATGCATCTGCCTTCTGATATCCATTAGTACATGTCCCGGTAAGCAACCTGATCTCAGCTGTATTAACCTTCCCCAGAACCGGCAGCACCATCATCCCTGAGTGAGGAGCAAGATCCGCGGCCTTTCTCCTCTGTGCTCACAGAGGAGGCCAATTGGGCCTCAATTCTCCTTAACTGGTCTGCCACAAGAAGGGTCAGTTCTTCTGGGAAATAAAATAACCTTAAGTACATATAAGCCAAATAATAAAATGTACAAGTATATAAAGTAAAAATAGAGCTAAAAGAGAGAAAAATTTAAAAGAAATCATAGTTGAAGATTTTTAACATTCCTCTCTGTTATCAATAGAAAACTAAATTAAAACTTTGAAAAGCAATAAGGACAGAAACTTGAAAAATACTATTGACTTGTCGGGCATGGTGGCACATGTCTATAATCCCAGCATTAGGGAGGCTGAGGCAGGAGGATTGCCATGAGTTCACAGCCAGCCAGGGCTACATAGTGAATTCAAGGCTAGTATGAACTACATAGCAAGACCCTGTCTCAAAAAAAAGAAAATACCATTGACCAACTTGCCCTAAGTAACATTTGTGGGCCAGTCCACCCATGACCTCAGAATGCATCTGATATATCCATCAAAATAGATCCTATATGAGACCATAAATCAAATCTCAATAAATCCAAAACTCTGAAATGCTGCAGCATGTGTTTCATGCCCACAATGAAACTGGAAATCAGTGATAAGGCATCCAGGAAAAAACAAGTATCTAGAAATTAACACAAAAAGAAATCAAAGGAAATTTAAAAATGTTTTGAACTAATAACTAAAACATTAAAAATGTGTGAGATGCAGTTAAAATAGAGCTTAAAGACTCAGAGAAAAATTTTAGCTATAAATGCTTACTGTAAGAAACAGCGTAAATCAGTGATCTAAGTTTTCATCTAACAGCTTGAAATAAAGGTAAAATAAACCAAAAGTAAGTAGAACATAAATAAGAGAATAAGTTGAAAAAATAGAGAAAGTTAATAGACAATGAAGGCAGAATATAAAAGACAATAGGGAAAATTAAGAAGGTTAAAAGTTAGTCCTGATACGAGACTAATAGAACTGATTTTTAAAACCCTAGCTATACTAATCAAAAATAATAAAAATCTGAATTACCAATATCAGGAATAAAAGACATGACAGGGATAAGAGAACATTATAAACAACTCTATGACAATAAATTGTGAATTTATAGGAACAAATTTCATAAAAAATGCATGGTAGAGCATACACAAGAGGAAATATATCAAGAAATAGGAAAATACCTCTACAGTATTTGTTAAGAAAACTGACTGCTTTCAAAGTGCTTCTCACAAACAAGGCTGTCAGCCGGGTGGTCTCGTTAGTATGTTCACCAACCACTTTTTTAAAAAACTTAACATTAGTTTTATACAAACTAAGAAAATAGAAAATGCATTGTATGAGTCCAACTTATTTAAAATTCTGACGCCCGGGGTTTTCCTAATCCCAGCACCAGACAGAAACCATGACATGACCTTAACTGAGATAGGGACCCTCGCAGGAGACCAGAGGAGGGAAGGGCGGGGTGGGGATGCTAGCTCAGCACGAGGAGGAAGCTGTGTCCACAGTCGCACGTGGATCCTGAGCGAGCTTTGAAGGGAAGGATGAAATGCATAATGTGGAGCTGTCTATTAGACAACCACAGTCCAACTACAGTCCTGCAATACACTGCAGAAATCATACACACAGAGCTAAGGACACATCGTTAGATGCATTGGGATGGCCGGAGGAGATAAGAGTGGATTGTAGGGACAAGGAGGGCAAACCCGTGGCCTGGGGTAACACTCAACTCCTCGGCTGCTAGGAGACGGGGTGGAGGCTGAAAGACTGGACTCTGGACGCCGCTATTCGGAGGATAACGGCAACCCGCATACAACACCAACTTTAAAGATTCTACGCATTGCTTAGGAGAAAGTCCAACAACACAGTTTGCATCCCAGAAATAGCACATAAAAGTATATGTGGTGAACACAACGGGACGGTATGTATCTGCCAGTACGTGTACAATACAAGTCCAAACAGTGCCGGTTTCCGTGTTTCAAGGGAAAGGCTGCGGGAAACAGATCGGTCCGACTGCCTGGGTGCTCGGAACGGATCCTTCAATACAAAAACACAGAGCGATGAGCAGCGAGAGCACCTTCCGCTAGCTAAACTCGCCCTGCTGCAGGGCTGCAAAGGGACTGCAAGGAGCCCCCACCACGCGCCTTCTCCCACAGCTCCTTCCTGGCCTTATTCTCTCCTGGAAACGGGCAGCGTGGGCCGGGAGATTGTGCTCAGCAGGACGCGTAAGAAGGGAGCTGGTCTTGCGGCTTCATAGTCCTGTGATGTCTCAAATTCCCATGCAAGGCAGAGGAGGAGGCACGGTTCCGGCTCTTGCCGTTTGGTACGTGAATTCTATGTGATCTTAGGTGAAGCTCTTTAGACAAGAGACTTCTCTGGGGGCCTAACTGCCGGAAAGGGTACAATAATCACCCATGGGCAGCCCTAGAGAAACCGCAGCAGCAACATCGCACTTCTGAGTAAAGACAATCTCATAATTGAGTGTGATACTTTGGTCTCCTTGCAGTCCAGTTGGCCTGCCTCATCCCTGGGGAGTACCTCCCAGACGCCTGGCAGAGGCCTGGAACCTCGGACAGCACCAAACCGTTTGGGCTGCTTTTTCACATATATGATAAAATTTAATTTATACATTAGGCACAGTAAGAGATTACCAACAACTAGTAATAAAACAGGACAATTATAACAGTATACTGTAATAAGTGTTTTTAATGTATGAATTGTTTATTTTCCATGTAAGGGCTGCCTGCAGGTAACCAAAAATAACCAAACTCACGGAAAGCAAAACTGCAGATAAGACAGACAATGGCTCCCAAAAAGAATCTCCTAGTGATACAAAAATAAGTATTTTTGTTTGCCTACAACTATGGCAAACAGCAGGAAACACCTAAGCAGGGCTCCATCGCAGAGGACACAGGTCTACGGGGGAAGTGGGAAGGGTCACACCGCCCTTGCCTCCCTAGAGAGTTCAGCAGCAAGATGTTTCAGTTCTTGTGTGTGCACTCTGAGCCCCCGAGTTTCTCTGGCCTTGCACACAGGAGAATCTGTGGGCTGCAGAACTTTGAGAACACCTCGCTGGGGTGGAACCCTCTCCCTCTGCAGAGCTGCCGGACATGCTGAGGACAGGCAGAGTCATCACCCCCACGCACTGTTCAACCAAAACACAAGCACGTGTTGGCTCATTCTGGAGCAAGCTGGGCAGTTTCCCAGCTCACTCCTAGAACCCTTCCAGCACATTTTGGCAAATTTTTGCACTCCAGAACGAAACTGCACTCCATGGCCCCGAGCACCGGGGAAGAAATAGGCTTTGCCACACCGCCATCTAGTGGCACTTGAGGAGTAGGCAAAAGTTTTTTGTTATTTTGTTATGGTGTGGTTTTGTTTCTGTATTTTTCCTTTCTTGTTTATGCTCAGTGAAAAAGAAAAAGAGACCTCCTGTGTATCCTGGTCCATCGTGGGTACCCCGGACGTTAATAAGAGCTGTGCAGATTGCCACATTTGGAGGAACCCCCACCACCGCTCGTCCCAGGCAGGGAGCACGGCACCCACCCGAGCTGGTTGTGTAGATCGATCAGGGCTGCCCCTGCCTGGTGCAGAGCCCGAGCTCGGCTCTCTACACCAACAACCAGAGCTAGAGCCAACTGCCGGCCTGTGTCTAAAACAACACCAGAAAACAGAGAGAAAACCCCAATCCGTAAATGGGCAGATGAACCGAACAGACACTTCTCTAAAGCAGCACACATGGCCAACAAGTACACGGGAAAATGTGCAACGGCTTCGGCCGTCAGAGAAATGCGAAGCAAAATCACACTGAGGTTCCACCTCACCCCAGTCAGAGCAGCTGTCCAGAACACAAAAGGGACAAGGAACGCTTCTTTCCGCACCGCTGCGGGGAATGCGAGGGACGTGAACAGCGTGGTCCTGTAGAAATCAGTAAGGTGCTTCCTCAAAAAACTGAAAACAGAACTACCGTGTCATCCAGCTGCAGGACCTCTCAATACGGCCTGAAAAACTAAAGCCAGCACACTACAGAGACACCCACGCACCTGTGTCCAATGGCAGCACGATACACAACAGCTAAGCTGTGGAAACAGCTTCCGTGCCTGCCCACTGATGGATGGATAAAGAAAATGTGGTGTGTGTGTACAGTGGAGTATTATTCAGCCATGAAGAATGAAGTCATGCTGTTTGCATGAAGATGGATAGAACTGGAAAGCAGTGTTAAGCAAAGTAAGCCAGACTCAGAAAGACAAAAATGGCATGCTTTGTCTCATGTGTGGAAGCTTAAAAAAAAAAAAACAAGCTAAGAGGAAGAAAATAGAAGGAAGACTTAGAGAAGCAGGAGGTAGGGGCGGAGGGTAGAGCAAAGGGGGAACGGGGTGGAAATGATCAAAATATGTTTGTACATGTACACACGAGCCAAGTGAAACCTGCTATTCTGTATAACCAACGTTCACCAATGCCAAAAAAATAAAACCTCGCTGCCACTACTTGGAGTTAAGCCTGTCAGGTGCCCTCCAAGAACAGCCACACATCCAAGCGGGCAAAAGCTTGTGCGGGACCCACAGGACTTCCATGATCACGGTGACCTGGAAGACCCCCGTTCCTCCCCCGTGTTTAGGGCCACGACTCCATGAGCGGCAGGCAGAACTACGGAGTAACCATTCGGGGTCACAGACTCAGCCCGGGAAGCTGGCAAAGCACAAGGGCTCGCAAGAAAACCTCACTGGGAGTCTTGTGTCCGCTGTGGGTTCCCCCCGCCACCCTGTGGCCAGCGCTGCCTCTCGTAGACCGAGGGGCCCTGGAGCCAGGAGAGCGGGGCTGGCCCTCCCCGTCACATTCCTGCGTGCGGGAGGGGCTGGGTGGACACAGGTCCTGCTTTGTCCCTGTCCTCAGCTGAGTCTTGGCCACATGGGCTCGTGCCTGCTCCTGCTCCGAATCATTCCGCATGTCGGGAGCAGCCACAGCAAAGCACCGTGAGCAGTTCCCAAGAAGCAAGAGCCACTGGAAGGAAAATGTGGTCCTGCTTCTGCATCTGCCCTGGGCTGCTGTGGGACAGCCCAGCCTCCTACTTCCCTGGTGGATGGGGAGCTACAGAACAGCCGCTGGGAGGGCCTGAGGACATCAGCGCAGCAGGCCAGACAGAAAACAAGGGCCCTGCTGGTGGGAGGAGTTGAGGAGAGGAGGACCGGCTTCGGAGTAGGGGTTGCGGTGGGTTTGGCAGCAGTCTTTTTCCTAGGTTAGAAATCACCTCCACTACCTTTAGGAAATATAAAGCCCCCTGCAGCAGGCACCGGGCCGCCCTGAACGTGTCTCGCTCATCTACACAACCCCCAGCTCTGGATGAAATGGTAGCTCTTAACAAGGAAACACAGGGCTGGGGATTTAGTTCAGTGGCACAGCACCTGCCTGGCAAGTGCAAGGTCGTGAGTTCGATTCCCGGTACCGGAAAAAAAATAAACAAACAAAAAAAAAAACAACAAGGAAACACAGCACACAGGTGTGGGAACGGTGTGGTGGATGAACTAATGGTCAGCCTGTGATACCCAGCCGAACTGACTCAGTGTGGTGCTGGGTGTAGAAGGCCCTCCTGCAGATTGTTGCCTGAGCATAAAAGGAGAACTGGAGGGGAGGATGGTGCTGTTGGTTCTCCTGGAGAAGCTTGTCCTGCTGGTTTTCCTGATATGAACTCGGCTGTTCTCATCATCGGAGGAGCTCGGGTCCTCACTGTTGCTGAGGATGGCTGTGGTTCTTTTCAGAAGAGCTCTGGTCCTTACCTTGAGCATCGCTTCCTGGCTCCAGTGCAGATCTCTCATTCTGCTGGCACAGATCCTTCACCCCGCTGGTGCAGACTTTCTAGCTTCCATCACCGACCTTTGGGTCCTCCCAGTGCAGGTCCTTGATACAGACTTGCATGGGACACTGTCATGGGCTATAGGCCTCCAGCTGGACTCACGGAGGACAATGTCCTGGGCTCTAGGTCTCCAGCTGGATTCATGCAGGGCATTCCTGTGGGATCCAGGCCCTCAGCTGGATTCTTTGGGTCTCTTGTGTGTGGACAGACTTCCTGTACTTTTTTGCATTTGACTCTGGGTGAATATTATAAAATAATCCTATAAATTGTGTCCTGTATTAAATCTATTCCCTTGCAAACTCTGCCCACAACAAAGTGGGTGCACATCTCACCTGCTCAAAACCAAGTGTAGCCTTACCATGTAAGGAGGGACTTCGGCTCACACCACGGAGGAAGGGCACTCACAGGGGAAGACGACACAGTCCTCAAGCAGGGTCCCCAGCTTCAGGTCTCCGTCCTCGGGGCCAGCAATGAGCTTGGGGATGGAATGCCTGTAGCACTCTGACAGTAAAACTCCAGCCATCCAACAGCAACTCAGGATTGGAAACCGTAAGAGCTGTCCAGGATTGCCAGCGGTCTGGCTACCCAGCTCTCCATAAGAAACTGTACCCTCTGCTAAAGGGGCGTCAGAGTCAGGACGCCACCGTTGCCCCCTGAACACGGGATGTCCCCAGACCCCGCACCAGTCCCTCGAACTGCAGCAGCTATTTGCTGGATCCCGGTTTTCCTTCTCCAAGTCTAGAAGCTGCACGTGGCTCACTCTGGTTTTAAGGATGTCATTTAATACAGTTATATGTAGTTCAGTAATTTTTAAGGATTTAATATAAAAATATAGTTCAGGGTTTTGTTTTTCCTTCTGGTGTTTTGTTTCATTTTTGTGGTGCTGAGGACAGAGCCCTTTACATACAGCAATGAGCTACACCTCCAGCACCTTTTTTATTTTTTAGTTTAGTATCAGGTCGCCAGGTTGCCCACACTGGGCTTGAACTTGCAATCCTCCTGCCTCTGCTTCCCAGAGTGCTGGGAATACAAGCGTGTACCACCACACGCAGGTAGTTCAGGAATTTGAAGGGGACCTCACCTGCTCTGGACTCGGACGCGCACAGTCAAGCATGCGGTTCTTCCGGGGTCAAATGCCACGCACCCAAGTGGGAGGCAGGAGAAGCGAGTGAAAGGTGGCTTTCATCAAAGGATCTTGCTTCTCTTTTTCTCCATGAGAAACTTGTTTCATTTTATAATTTTGGCTTCAATTTTTCTAAACTCAGTGCAGGCCAGACAATGGCCCTCTGTGGGTCCTCGTGCCAAGCGAAGCCCAGCCACCTCTCTAATTAGCTGTCTCTCTTGTCCAGCGGCTTGCTTCCCCTCTCCGCCATTTACCCAATGGCTCACTTCGTGGGTCTGCTCTCCTGCTGTGTCTGCTCCTTTATTTGCATTCTTCTCTCTCTACGCGGTGCTTAGACCTGTTCCTCTTGCTCCACGCTGCTAATGCTTTTTCTCCCCGGTGCTGGTGATAGAGCCCAGGCCCTGAAGCTGAGGTGAGTGCTCTGCCAGCTGTACCCTGTCCATCCGTACCACTCTTCACCTCGAGTTTCTAGGCCATCCCTGCTTAAGTCCTTGTCCGTCTGTCCTTCTAGTTCTGTTGTGGGATTTACGTTGTCCCATCTGTGGTCTTTAATGGAAGGTCACCCTTTGGGTGTCTGATTGTTGAGCCCATGAGCTACTTCTTAGGGGATCTGAGGAGAGCTGAACACCAGGCTCCCCTCCACTGCAGTCCCCAGGAGCCCAAGGTATGGGCAGAGCTGTGTCCATCCCTCCCCTGGATATCCCACCTCCAACTACCTCATGGGCCCAGCCTTGGAACGGGCCATGTTCATATCCCCACCCCTGGGGGTGGAGGCAAGAGGCAGGGAACCCCCTGGGGAGCCAGGAAGCTGGTCCTCCTCTCCTCAGCTCCTCCCACCAGCAGGGCCCTTGTTTTCCATCTGGCCTGCTGCACTGATGTCCTCAGGCCCTCCTAGCAGCTGTTCTGTAGCTCCCCATCCACCAGGGAAGTAGGAGGTGGGGCTGTCCCACAGCAGCCCAGGGCAGATGCAGAAGCAGGACCAGCTTTGTGCCCCCGAGGTGCGCGTTTCCAGCAGCCCCTCCTCCCTCGTTCTCCTCCAAGGCTGCTCTCTCAGGGGGGCCGAAGGCAGAGGGCAGGCGGAAGGCAAGCCTTCTCCTCCAGGCTCCGCTGCGGATGGTGAGGCACAGCTGTTGAAGGAAAGGGCTCGGTGAGAGTTTAGAGCAACAAGCACTATATTTCCTAAAGGTAGTGAAAGTGATTTCTAACCTAGGAAAATGAGACTGCTGCCAAACCCACCGAAACCCCTAGGGTCACAGAATTGAGGATCCACGGAAGAAAATCAGACCCAAGGATGCCTCTTCTAAAGCAGGTCTCACGAATCACCCCAAAATGGAGCAGTTGCAGTATTCACGGCCAGCGTGTGCAGGAAATGACCCGCTTTGCGGCAAAGGCGAATCATTTTGAACTTAAGACTGCTGAAAAGATGCAAAAATTCCAAGTATGTGAGATAAAACTGATACCATGAAGTAGTTTCAGTCCTTGAGAGATGCCTACACAAGTTTCAGATTACCCCAACATTTAGTGTTGTTTGCTAAAATTTCTGATAAGATTTAAAGGAATCATAAGAAAACAGCTGACACAGCTGACCAGATGGCTGGCAGGGAGCTACAGCAGGCTCCCCCTGGGCAGGAGGAATGTGACTTCCAGCTCACTGGTGTTCGTGCCGGATGTCACTGAAGGCGAGCTCCACACCTGCGGGGCGTGAACACTTCCACACAGCGTCTTCACCCAGAGGTCTCCTGTGACACCAAGGCAGTGCTGCGAGGAGGACGTAGAAGAGAGAAAGAGCAGAGGAGGAGGTTAAGTATGCACACTACTTCTGGGATGGGGTTACAAACCACCTTCCATCAGGTATGTGCCGCTCAGTGGTTGGACAGTCTTCACGTCCCACCTCCAGCCCTGCCGCATGCGATGTACTGTCACTGAGACAGCCAGTGCTGAAGGAGTCGAATCAGGAACTCAGCGGTTCTCTATAAAATCAGCGCGCCTCTCCTGTCTAGGTGGGCAATTTTAGTTCTGACCAGCTGACGAGCCTCAAGGCTTACTCCACACGCAGCCTTAGCCATAATGGAACACAGAACCTCTGAAACTCAATTTTGGGACCGATTTTCAGTGCCTCCCCACTTGGTGGACAGATTTCTAGTAATCTCTGCTTTAAGACCAGTAACCCCAATAGTGTACCTCTTGAATAAAGAAACATGGGATGCATGCAAAAACTGGTTTCTTTTCAAGTGCTATAGAAATAACCCAACACCTTCCCGTCGTTTTTAGAACTGCACTGTTTATATATAAATATACATATGTACTGATCACATTACTTAGAGAAACACTATTCTTAGAAGGATGTAATGAAAAAATTGACTCAGACGATGCATGAGCCTTAACTGAGAAGACAGTCCAGACAGGTTTATAATAAGGATTGAAGAAAATGTGTCCAGCAGAGCTCAAGAGTGGGCACTAAGCAAAGAGTTCCCCTCCCTCACCTGCATAGGCCTTCCCTGCCAGCTATGGGGATGGCCTCTAGCCACCTAGAAGAAGTTATTGAGTCTGTCCAGTAGCAGAGGATGCAAATGCTGTTGTAGGAATCTGATGACAACCACCAGCCAGGCACAGTGGTACACACCTATAACCCCAGCATTCTGGAAAGCTGAGGCAGGAGGATCACGAGTTTAAACCAGGCTGGGCAACTTAGAGAGACCCTGACTCAAAAGGGAAAATACAAAAAAAGGGCTGGGGATGTAGCTTAGTGTGGAGGTCCTGGGTTTCACCCCAGTACTGCAAAAGAAAAATAATAAATTAAAAAAAGGAAGAGAATCACCATCCCCGCAGTGCTGGCGGGCCCCTTCTGAATGGCAGTGTGAAGCAGGTTTTGAAGAACTTGCCACAGCTGCTCTGCCGCAGGAAAGCAGGCGAGGTGGGATGAGCAACGAGATCCCCGTCAAACCAGTGCCCAAGGCCACCCCACCACGAGGCTCAGCGCATGCTCGTGTCTGGGTTCCAGTTGTGGGGAGAGAGTCGGTCTTGCTGTTTTGTGAAGAACAGGGCTGGCAGCTCAATTCACTGCAGCATCCAAGCACCTGGGCGGCGCGCAACCTAAGCTTTGGATGTTTCTCCCTGATACGTGAGTGTTAGGCAGGTTTTCATTCCCGCGCAGTTAGGTCTTGCTTGGTGTTCTTGTTTGCTGCGGGGCCCATCAGAGATTAAGGGTCTGTCCCAGCACACTGGGATTTTCTGAAGACCTCCAGATGCCAGAAAACCTGTGTCTTTTGTTGTTATTTGTTCAGTGCTAGGGAATCGAACCCAGGTTGCGACATGCGCTAGGCAAGCACCAGCGTCGCTCCCACGCCTGCCCCAGCCAGCATCTCGTTTCTGGTCAACGCTGGCCAAGTGCCTGCGTCAGCCTGGACAGCGAGTGGCACAGTGTGAGTCGTGGGAACCAGACCAGCTCCGCCCGCCCTGTGTTTGGCCGCCTGATGGTGGAAGTGTGGCAAGAAACAAGCAAACACAAGTTCTCAAACCCACATTAGAGACTTTGGACCCAAGGACATAGGAAAAGGCAAGCGCTCTGGCTGCTCCACCCTGCCTGCACAGGGAGGGGCAGGGAGCAGCCGTGGGCGCAGAGGGCGTGGCTTGGCACCTGCTTTCCGGGACAGTCAGAGAAGAAGTGGTGCAGATCGTTGGGCAAAGGACCCTGACGTTACTCCTAAAAGGGAAGCAGCTGCAAAGACGCTGAGTTCTGCACTGGTGCGAGTGTCCAGGCGTCTTCTGAGCACGAGGATGGGAGGTTACAACTCAGGGTCACTGGAGGAGCACGCCATGAAGTAGGTACTCAGTCATGAGTTGAACAGTTAACTGCTGCAGCTACACCTCTCTCAAATGTGGCCCAAATGCCTGCGGAGAAGGGCAGGGCCTTGCACGCTGAGAGGCACAACACACATATTAGAGATCTGGTTCGGCAGCGGGTACTCCTGAGTGAGTTGTGCAGGTTTGTACAGGATGTGCACTGCACAAAGGTACTGAAGAGGCTGGCATTCACACTGCAGCCATCGAAGACCTGAAAGTTAGAGCTAAAATAACAAAATTCTTAGAACAAAACAGATGTAAATTTTCCTAACCTGGGGTTCAGGAACAGTCTTTTTAACTCTGCCACCAAAAATACAAGCAACAAAAGAATTGGACTTCATCAAAAGTTTAAACTTCTGTCCTTCAACTCCATCAGAAAGTGAAAAGGCAGCCCAGGGGGTGGAAGAAGTTGTGTGCAACTATCAGTTGTATATCTGATAGAAGGCTTGAATCTAGAGTGTGTGAAAATATCAAGGCCTCAGCAGTAAGAAGAGAAACCAATTGGTAAAGTGGGTGAAGTGTCTGAACAGACATTTCCCTGAAGGAGAGGTGTAGATGACAACACAGGCAAGAAGTGGAGTGCTGATCACTAGGGAAATGAAATCAGAACTGCATGAGCTCCTGCTTTATGCCCATTAACAGGACTATGACCCAAAAGGCCGGTCGTCGCTGGCAGAAGCAGAGGCAGGGGGCCCTTGTGCATGGTTGGTGGGAGCTGCAGCTGGCTTGCTTTGGAAACGGCCGGCAGGCTCCCTGCAGAGCAGAGCTCCCGTAGCCCAGCACGTCGTGCCCAGGTCCATGCTCAAAAGAAATGAAAACATTGACATTTGTAGCAGTGTCATTCACAGCAGCCATAAACACACACAGCCCGAACACCCATCCAATGAGAGTGGGTCAACCAAACACGGTCCATCCACGCAAGGGGGCAGGAGGCAGCAAACCGAGGAATGATGTCCTGATGACCTTGGATGACCTTGGAACACGCTAGGTGAGAGCAGCTGGACACAAAAGTCTACCAGCATGACCCATCGCTGTGACGTGCAGATGGGCACATCCAGAGAGACGCCGTGGCCTGGTTTTCTGCCTCACGAGCAGGGGCTTCCTCCTGGGTGTGATGAGGTGTTCTGAAGGTGGTGTGATGACTGCTCCACTTCGCACATCTGAAAAGCCACTGAATTACATGCTTTAAAAGAGTCAGTTGTATCATATGTGAATTATCTATCAATAGATCTATTTTTTTTAAAGGTGCAAAAAACGGATAAGAAAATGTCCAAGGGGGCAAAGTTGTTCTGTATTTTGAAAACTGTCTTTGGTTGGTTCGGTTATAATTAGATCTATTCAATAAGAAATGTGTCTGAGTGTGTTTCAGACAGGGAGAACTGCTGTGTATGATGGGTGTAAGGTTGTACGCTCAACAACAATGTATGCCAGGCCTGGTGATGCAAGCCTTTGTCCCAGCACTCAGGAGGCTGAGGCAGGAGGATTGCCACAAGTTCAAGGCCAGCCTGGACTACATAGTGAGTTCAAGTCCAGCCTAAGCTCCAGAGTGAGACCCTGTCTCAACTCCCCCACACAAAAAAATCCCTCCTCGGAACATGGCATCCCCGCTCAAGGAGAGCTCCATCTCGGAACATGTGCTTTCTAGCCCAGGAAGTAGATGAGCTGTGCTCTTGGCCCCTGCTTGGGTCAAACAGTGTTCTTCCTTTGTACTCCTACCTCACCTCTTCAAACATCCCGAGTCACCTAAATTCCATTCATGATTCCTTTCAAATGATGGCTCACCAAGGAAGCCCAGAGCCCAGGGCAGGGGGGCAACCATGGCAGGAGACCCTGGCTCCCCTCGTCACCGACACTGAGCCTTCCCGTTTTCTTCCTGAGCTTGTGCTGACCACCAGGGTCTCCTTATATTCCCTCCGAGCCCTACGACCCTGCTTTGATTCTTGCTCACAGAGGGTGCTTTGGAGTTTATCCCAAGTGTGGAAGTACACTTAATTATCTCCAAAATTAGCCCAAAATAACTAGTAAAGAAAAGTGAAACCTGACTTAGTGAGTGACTTAGTGCACAGCTTTGACTATAAAATCAGATGACATGTGAAAAAATTTTGAATCTTTATAAAGAACAAACGATTTGATGACTAGACATCCTTGCAGAGTCACTAGTAAGCATTCACACTAATTGCTTCTCTGGGCCTCCAAGAATTCATTTCTGAAGCATTGATCGTGCTGGTTCCTTCTTCATACAGTTGTGAGGGTGAAAGGATATACAGACCTTCTCTGTTTAATGACAGCATTACTTTCGTGCAACTAAGTCCTTAAATGAACTAGGTGCTAAATGAGGAACCCTCTGTACAATATTTAGAACCAAGAAATGGTCAAAGAAAGCTTCAGCTTGGTGACTTTCCTTTTATTTGCATAATCCTTACCTGCAGCACTGTACTATATAGGTCTGTAACTTTACAGCAGTATCTATCTAACGCATATTTTGCTATTATTACAGTGTTTGCTGCTATCACCGCTTCACGGTACATTCCAGATTTCATGTTGAACAAATTTTGGAGGAACTCACTCCCATGTGTCAGCAACCAGCTTCCGGGCCTTCTCTTATCCAGATGAAAGCCAGACTCTAATGTTTTTAAGTAAATAATAGTTGCACAGCACACTTCTTTAATAGCTAATAACCTGAGTCTGGCACTTAAGCTGCAGTTTTGCATCAGTTAAATGGGATTTTTATGAAGCTAAATCGTGTATTACTTGTAAAGAATTAAAACAGAACTTGTACATAAGTATGGCATAAGTATTTGCCATTACTGTTTCAATTAAAATATGTATATAAATTATTGCAGGCCTTATGGGCAGAATTCCTTATTCCTCTGGGCTGCTCCAGTTTTTTTTAAAGTGCAGCAGTAGAAGATGACAATCAGGTACAAAACAGTCGCCCTCTTATGCCGAGGTAGACCTCTCTCCAGAAGAATTCTGAGTTCAAAGCCCAGTATTTACACCAGGCTAAATGCTTATGCAAGTTACGCATAAAGGAAAACAACTAATGAGAACCGTCTAAGGTGGATATTTCTTACGCACACTCAGATTTCAGACACGTGCAAGTGACCCGTGGACTCAGAGGAAAAGAACGTAATTTGACCCCTCGTCCACGGAATGGTAGTGAGTTTGCTAGGAACGGGAGGGTTGGGCGACAGCTGGTGACAACAACCCAGAACCACGCGATGCCTACTGGTCTCCCCATCAGCGCTTCCCAGAGACCTGTCCTCAGGGTGTCTGAGTGGACATCCCAGAGACACGAGCCGCGAGGACCCGAGCCGTGAGCCCAAGCACTGTCGCGCTATTCCTGACTGGAGCCCGCTGGGAAGGGACAAAATGACTTGACAAGATTCTTTCACAAATCCTTCCTGGCATCATAGTGGCAGGCCCCAGGAAAAATGACTTCTGCCTCTAGACATTGAGAGCCATGTCAAAGCCCTAGCTGGCGTAGGACCCCCGGTGTTAGGTGGGGTACCATCACAAATCTTGAACTTCCTGTAACCACGGGTGAATTTGGTTAGATGGGAAGTTGAAGGATGGAGGAATTTAATAAATATACACCCTTAAAGGGCTACTTCAGAAGAAGTTCTTCCTGGTCCACGTGGAAAAATTCTGTGAATCACTAAACCACATGGCGAGTGCTACTGTCAGCAATGAAAGCACATATAAAAACAAGAAATGTTGATCTTGACATGCTCTTAGGTGTGACTCTCCGTATGAGAATCTGGACTTCCAAATTAAAATATGGAGGGGGATTCCTTGCCAGCCTATCTGCAGAGCTTTTGATGAGCTATGAAATGGTTATTTACCACTTAGAAAGGGGGCTCCTAACTCAAGAGCTTGCTTCTTGTAGAATAGTGGCTCTTTTGCACCAAATGCAGAAAGGGAAACATTGACAATTGAACAAGTAAAATCCCAAATCTTTTGTTTAATACAAGATATAGGAGAACTAAAAGACAAGCGATCAATGGGAGAAAATACTAGATACATATATTTCAGGAGTACAGTAATATCCACAGTATGGACAGAATGCCTACAAATACATAGAAAAAGGATTAAACCACCTCAAAATTGGCAAGTAATATGAATACAAATTCCCAGAAGAAACAAAAATATCTAGTAAACACTTTAAAATGTATCGGGCTTTAATAATATTCATGGATGTGCACATCAGATTTAGAATATGCCATTCCTTCCCATTGCAAGATTTTAAAAAAAACTAAAAATATTAGCATAACACTAAGAATGTAATTTTATATTTTATTTCCATCTGCATTGAAATCAGGAAAACCTGAGGGGCCGGGGGTATAGCTTAGTGGTAGAGCGCTTGCCTGGCACATGTGAGGCCCTGGGTTCCCTCCCAAGCACGAGAAAGAGAGAACAAAATTCAACGTGAAACTATAGAACACAATTCAACTTAGGGTTATGAATGCTGAGGCGAGGAGAAAGAGAAAGATGAGCTCAGATTTCGCCTGACACATGGTTGTCAGGTGGTGTCAGGTTGCCCACTCCCAGCTGAACTGATTCAGCCCAGGAACTGGCGTTGATATAAGAGGAGAGTGAGCAGCCGCCTCAGCACGCAGGGCTGTGGGGGAGGATCTCAGAGGGCCAGATTCTTTGGCCAGGTTCCTGTGGGGAAGTCAGGCCAGGGGAGGCAGCCCCACAGCTCTGGTGCAGAGTGAGGAGACCTCGTGCTGGCACAGGGAAGGGACTGCAGCCTTCCAGCCAGCTCTAGGTGTGATGGGTGAAGTACAAGCTGGTGGTTGTAGACACTCCAGCTGTGTCTACTGAGGGTTTGGCTGCAGAGCCCCCACCCCTTAATTCTTAGTCCTGTCAGCCAAAGCTCATAATGCCCAGCAGCTTTCTTAGGTGGGATGCTACAGTAGAGAATAACTTTGTTTTTTAGTAGGCCTTGCTTTCTTGTGAGGGATCCTGAAATTTCTACTTCCTCAGTGTGGTCAGTGAACAAGTTGTCTATTTAAAAGCCTAGACCAAGTGGGTGACACACACTTGAAATCCCAGCTAGTATGGAGGCTGAGGCAGGAGGATTGTAAGTTCTAGGTTAGCCTGCACCACTGATAGAGGTCCTGCCTCAAAAAAGGCTGGGACGGGTTTCAGTGCTTTGCCCTGTGTTCAATCCTCAGTACAAGGATGGGTGGGGGACCTAGAAAATGGTCAAAAGTTTGTGCCCACAAATAAGTCAATCCTAATTTGATCTGAGTCTCAGAAATCCATCTAAAGCACTCGCCAGCTACATGCCAAGGTGTCCGGGCTGCGGAGCTCACACGGGTGTGAGGACTGGCCCAGTTGCCTCTCGAAGCCTGAGGTTCTCTAGGCCTAAGGGGAGCCCTGTCTCTAAGGCTGCCCTGGCCTCTTGCATCTGCCGGTGTGTGCTTGCTAAATGTGCTGAGCCCCTCGCAGCACGAGGAGGACTCGTCCTCCAAAGAGACGCAAGATGGAGTGGGAGGGAGTTGTGAAGACTTTGACCCTCCTCAGATTTTGGAAGTGAAACTTGCCAAGCTTAGGAAAATTACCCGATTTGTTGGAAGCTACGTGTCTCCCTAAGATGTTTCCCTTTATGAACTCTTGCTCAAAATAGCCAAAAGTCAAATTTCCTTTCTTTATATCTGAAAGAAAAGGCAAATATTAGGAGAAAGTCGGCCTGGATGTGGCGACTTCCACGGAGAAAGAGGCAAAGAAATGTCCCGTGTTTCAAGCTCTACTGGATCCGGGGTTTATCAGGAAATCTCGCCTGGCAAGTGCAAGGTCGTGAGTTCGATTTCTGGTACTGGGAAAAAAAAAAAAAAAAAAAAAGCAATCTCTACCGTGGGGTCCCGGAGAGGGGTGGGCAAGTGGTGCATGGAGCGTAAGGCCCTTCCTCCCCGGGCCGGCCCTGAGTTGAGGGGCAAAGTCTGGCAAGAACACATCACTTCTCAGGCTAAGAAGATGAGAGGGAAACGTAAGTTAGTGAGCACCTCCGAGTTACTGCCATTTGATCCCCAGCTCCTTACTCCTGCGGGGGTGCTACTGCTGAGTGAGAGAACTAGGACAGGAGCAGGTGAGCGGCAAAAAGAAAAGCAATGGCCCTCTGAGATCTGCTGTGCTGCTGTCCTCAACTGTGCCAGCTGCCCACGCGTCTCTGCCTGCACACATTTTTACCACCCTATTGATAAAAGGGTCAACAAAAGCAACTCCAAGGTAGCTGCTTAGGCATTGCTGGAGAAAGGAAGAAAAGCGCAAATTGGAGAACTTTTGCTTCTCTGCTGGGTCAGCTTCCCACCTGAAGGGGCTCAGCAGCAAAGCCGGATGGGGAGAAGGCACACCTGGGATAGCTCATGCGTGGGGCAGGGAGGACTAAGGCCAGGGCTCCCTGTGCTGGTTTCCCAATTAAACCAGACTCTTAACGGTCGTCAGGTGGGCCTAGTGTTTCCGCAAAGCTCACTCCTTGAAACCAGGGGCTTGGCCGTGTTATGCTGGGTGCACTGGGGCCTTGTGAGCAGCCACTTGGTTGCAGAGGGCCATCGGGGAATGCAACATGCAACAGACGCTATGAGAGAAACTGGGTTGGGCCGGGCCCTACCGCATGGATACAACCTGAAAAGAGGAGCGCCTGCTAAGTGAGGTAGGGTTGCTCTGTGATTTCTCAGTCATGGCTACAGCTGCCTTCAAGGTGAATCAGGCTGATTGGCATCCAGGTAAATCTCACAGGGAATAACCCCACAGAGCTGAGAGCATAAATATTTCTCATCTCACTGCAGCACATTAAAAACTCTGTGGATCCTGCTCAGAGAGGTGAACAAATGCTTCTGGAAAGTGTCTTATGCCAAGCGTCACGCAAAAAATCCTATTTACCCCCACAAAGCATGCAGGAAGAGATTTGCTCCCCAGATCTTAGCCCACGGTTCTCAAACTTGAGCTTGCATCTGATTCGGGAAGTGTGGGGTTAGGCCTAAAAATTTGCATTCCTAGCAAGTCCTCTTGAGATGGTGGTCAGAGATGTTTCCAGGTGTTTCTCATTGGCCAAAAAAATGTGCATAGGAAAGGGGAGTAGTTTAAGAAGTGACTTAGGAAGGGCCTCGAGCAGAGAGGTTTCTCAGTAATTTTTCAGGCCAACAAATACCATTTCATTTCCACTGACTTCACAATGGGTAGATGACTCCAGGGTTACCAAAGACCTGGCTCCCTGAGGCAAACTGTTGTGTTGTTCACCCGTGGTTGTGTTGTGGTTGTGTCTGCCTGACACCAGAAGTTGTTTGTTAACCTCTGGCGGTTAATCTTGATTGTCAATTTAACTGGCCTGAGAAACACCTAGGACATTAGCAAAGCACACTCTAGGTGGGTTGTAAAAGTATGAACTTTGGGACTGTGTCTGGTCTCTGGCCCTTTCCTCTCTGGTTCTTTCCCTGTCTCTTTGCTTCCTGGCTGCCATGAGGTGAGCAGCTTTACTCCACCACGCCTTCCACCGTGGTGTTTCTGCCTTGGAACCATGGACTGAACCCTCTGAAACCTTGAGCCAAAGGAAACTTTTTCTCCTTAAAACCATGTATGTCGGGTATTTTGTCCTTGTGACAGAAAGCTGGCTCATAAAACCTCCAGGTGGAAGTCCTCAGCTTTGAGATAAATGGTTACCTAGGGAGGAGTAGGTACCTAAAATATTATAGCTAGTATTTAAAGGCAAGAACCGTACACTGATGTGTGCTTTGTCTAATTGGTGTGCTGATGATTTCATTGCAGTACCTGTGTCAATACCACGTAGCTGAATGCATCTTAGATAAAAGATATTTGCATAATCAGTCTTATTTCCTCAACCTGATTATCTGTTTTCTTGCCACTTACACCTGCATAGTCAAGTACATTATACTGCGGTAGGGAAATTGCTTTTCTTTTCTGTAGATAGAGCTTTCATTTAACGACCACATTGTACAACTTAACATACACCAGTAATATCCTACAGCTTTGACTTGCAGGATGTTACTATATTCTTCAAAATATCAGAGTTGCATTTTTGTGATTCTAAGTATAGCTTGTTTGTTTCTTCCCTTTATTCTAAAGTGACTTTGAGAATGTTTGAAGTTCTGGCAGAAGTTATAAAAAGCAATAATCAAAATTGAAGTTTTAGTGGCTATTGGGTTAACATTATCACTTAGTTATTGCAGACTGGTCAGGTCTGTGATCTCCCAAACGAGTGGATAGAGAAGGCTAAATAAAAGAGAGAAATGGAACGATTTCAGGGCTCCAGGAGGATGAAAACTGTCTCACAGAATTTGAGATTCTCTGGGGGCTAAGACCAAGATCTTCTTTGGGAGGCCATTTAGTTATCAGAACAACGGAGGGAAATAGGAAGGTTGGGAACCGCTCAAGGACTTCTCCAAGTAAGGTATTAAATTAATCCACCCAGGAGTGAGATGCCTGAGGCTACAGTCTTTATCTAGTTGAGGTTGGAGCCAAGTGTCCTTAGCTGTGGCCTTGTCTCATCCTTTGAGGCTTCATTACTTCACCCACCATTACAAGCCTCAGTTGGGAACAGTGAGTCACAGAGGTTCACTAACTATGAGTCCGCCACCCATCTCCAGACAAGGGGCCTGGGCCTTGGAGAGACTCACAAGTAGACATGGAAATCCCATTGGTTAATTTAAATCCTGCTCAGAGGTGCTTCATAGTGGTCTCCATCAGTGAGCAATGTAAAATTTCAACTTTTGTAGTTTCTCTGTGTGATATGAGTTTGATTTTTTGTTTAAGAATGTTTTTATATTTATGTGTTGAGTTTTTAACAAGACATTTTTCCATGAAGATAACAGGCACCAATTCTGAAATCAAAGTTTTGAAAATAAAACTATATGTGCTTCAGAGCCAGGCATGGTGGCACATGCCTATAATCCCAGCACTTGGGAGGCTGAGGCAGGAGGATCACTGTGAGTTCAAGACCAACATATAGACTACATAGTGAGTCGAAGGCAAACCTGGACTACACTGTGAGACCCTGTCTCAAAAAAACAAACAACAAAAAGCTATATGTGCTTTCACATTGTTTCTCCTTTTGTGATCCTCCACATTCCAGAGGTTTTCTGTATATGTTATTTCTATGCCTATAAACCTAGAAATAGCCATGATTGTTACCATCTTCTCATCCTCTCTGCTGATGATCATCTAGTGAAATGGCTATAACTAATCGCATAAGCCAAGATCTCAATTACAGGAAGGGAAATATGTACATGTTCACATAGGAAGATATATATGGTTAAGTATCGATGTACTTCCCTTGTGTTTAAAATCTGCTCTTTTAAATATGTAAAGAAGCGCTGCAAAATTCTCCTTCACAGGAGGTACTGAAGTGTCGGTTTTGCCTAAACATTCCTGTGTGAATGTCTGCCTATGAGGCATCAGAATTATTAAGGAGAAAATATAATATGTCATAGCAATTTGCTTTGATAACATGGATACAGCACACCATTAAAGGAAGTGGATTAGCAATCCTTGGTGACATTTTTTGGAGACAATGTAGGGCAGTGATGACAAACATTTTAGAGGGTTTAATGATAAACAGCCCACTGCGGCATGCATGCATAGGTTCGCCACCACCAGTGGAAGGTACGGGTGTGGGAGACCAAATGTGTGATCGTGAAATATTCTAGTCTATCAGCCCCTGTATCCTTGAAAATGAGGATTCTCTCTGTGGAAGGATAGATTTACTAGAGATAAGATGAAAGAAGTTAAGTAAAAATCCTTTGGTCATGAATTCAAGGGTTTGTTTGTTTTTGAAACCGGCTCTTACTCTGTAGCCCAGCTTCCTTCCTCTGTCCGCTGGAGAAATATAGAAATAATCAGCATCCTATGAGTAATGAGCACACTTTGCACACAGACTATGGTCTTGAGACACCATTTCTGTTTAATGATCCTGGACCCTTTGGAGAAATGGGTGACTCCAGGGCCCAGAACAGGAAGTATAGAAAAGGAGCCTGGAACGTCTTATCATGTTGGAAAGCAGGGAAACTACCAGAATCCAGGGGTGTTACACTCACAGGCCAAGCTTGGAAAAACAGACATAGCCGTCGAAAGGTGATAGTAACAGAGTGCCTCAGATACATCAGCCAGCAGTAAACCCATTCTGAGATGATACTAAAAGAAAAGAGTCACCTTTGGAGCATGGCAGAAAACTCTTTTTAAGGAACAGTAAATTCAGTGAAACAATTCTCCTACTTTTTATTTATAGTTGAAAATATTAAGTCACCAACTACTAGATGGGGACAAGCCTCTCTATGAAAATGGCTCAGCTAAGGTATCAAAGAGTAGCAGATGTAGAATCTCCACACTGTGCCTGCCCCAGGGAAGCTAATGCAGGTGGGCACTGAGCACCACAAATTAGTTAGCCCACAGGAGGAAAGAGCAGCCATTAACGTACCTCCCAATTTAAAGAAAATTGCCATCTAGAACTCACCTTGAAAAAAAATGAACCTGAATAGGATCAAGTGTCAGAAAATGGGAGAAAATAACAAATTATATCATAGGGAGCCAATCCCTCAAATCAAGTCTGTGAGAACCTTCATAGGGCAAATGGCTCTGTGTCTTCACATTGAAAGAAGAAAGGGGTGCACACTTGGGGGTTAGAACTACAAAGTAAAGCTGTGATATAACAGTGACATCCAGATGATGATTTTTTAAGCTAGAAGGTACCTCCATCCGCACAAGGTCCAGCGGTACCATTAAAGTAGTTGGCAAAGGTCCATTTCGTGACCTGAGTAGCGATTGTGAAAGTATTTGTTTTATAATCACTTATTTAGCTATACCTTATGTTTCTGTTTTATAACTAAAAAGGGAAAAAGTGAAAAACGCACTCAAGATCTTGTAATACATAATCAACAAAAGATTCATTTTAAGAGAGGATTCATTCTTTGTAAGAAAAAAAATCTACAGAACAATAAGAAAAAGACATTCCCCATGGTGAGAAAATGAGCAGAAGACTTTAAAACACTTCACAGAATGAGGGAATTCAATTCACCAAAATAAGTGCTGACAGGAAACGTAAGATCACAATTAAATACCACTACGTGCCCCGCAGAATTAACTGCAAGAATCTGCAGGACCTATGAACCTGCTGGTGGAAATATTTGAAGACACATTTCCAGGGATGGGCTGCTAAGCAACCTGCTTTCCAGAAGGCAAGTCCTGATCGACAGAGATTGCTTACTTCCATGGCGCAAATATGCCCACTCTGCCTGGTTCTGAGCTACCCACCTGATGTTACTGAGTGCAGAGTCAAGAAAGACGCTCAACAGCACCATTATGTAGTCTTCCACCATGCAGACCTAATAAACAAGTCACCTCAAGAGGAGGGATAACAACAGTCTCACAAAGAACTGGATGAGACTTTAGTATGTCACCCTTGATTTTAATATACTTTATTATAAGTTTATATAAGTTAATATTTAATAGTGGCCATGTTAACACTGTACTTACAAAATTCCTGAAATGTTACCCCTGGTTCTGAGACCAGCATGAGGCACCTCCAGCACACACACACCTGTGACCACAGGAGAGACCCAGGAATTCCATGCTGCTGTGTGAAGAAATGCCTTCATATATCCATGTCTGGAAGCATTTGTCATATTACCTGTAATAATTCACAACTAGAAATAATCTGACAGTCTGATAGTTAAATGGGTTAAATACACTTGGTATGTACTACAGTGAATTTTTTTACAGCAGTAGAAAAAAAAATGTAGCCCCAGATAACTACAGAGATGAACCTTAAAAAACGATGTGGAATGACAAGTTAGACACAAAAGCATTTGTCAGTACAATTCAGTTTATATAATGTTTAAAAATAGGTAATATTATGATGTTGAGAGATACACAAGTTCAAGCAGATGGTAAAACTTTGAAGCAAAGTTAATGCCATGAAGAAGGTAGCGGCAACCTTTGAACAAAGAGGTAGAATTGTACTCGGGGCACACAGTTTTGGGGGTGCTGAAATGTTGCTTCTTTGGCTAGTGGTAATTACACGGGCCTTTACTTAAGCACAACATGAGCGCTACATACTTTTCTGTATGCCTGTTGCATTTCACAATTTCTAAAAAGTTCCTCAGTAGGAAAACTGCCCCCAAGCCTAACCCGCAAACTGCAGCAAAGTCAGCATCTAACGGCACCCTAGCAAAATGAGGGTCCAGCAGAGAGCAAGGATCCAGAAATTGGTCATAGGGCCAGGGGCTGTGAGCAACGCTTTTGATTCACCATGAATCCCTTTCCCCCGTTCACCTGGGCTGTCACCACCCTCTGGCCCACTCACAGCATCGCCAGGACAAAATATGCTGGCCCTTCACCTCCAGGGAACATGGAGAGATGCATTCACGGGAGGCACTGCGGTACAACAACAAACTCCACGGGCCAAGGAGTTGGGCAAGTGCTGTGCATCTCTACCCTGACCCCTCAAACTGAGGAAACGACACCCCTCAGGGCCTCAGTGCTCTTTTTTTTTTTAAGAGAATAGTAAAAAAAAGAACAATAGCAAAATATCCACATCACAGACAAAAACAGAACAAAGCAAAAACATTAAAAATGAAACAGGGTTTCAAAACAAAATGATAGGAATTTACAGTGGTTGTTATATTACATACAGTTATCTTCAACAAAGTTGCTCAGATTACCAGATGTAAGAATGCAAAATTGATCAGACCATTAAAGAGAATTAAAAAAAAATTTTAAAAATTAGACGATACAGAGTTTCACAAGACAAGATGGTGGGAATTCATCAGTAGTTGCTATATTGCATATTGTTGTCTTCAAATCAGTTGCTCAGATTACCAAATAAAAGCTTGCAAAATTGGTCAAAATATTTTAAAAAAATAAAGCATTAACTGTTCCTCTCAATAAACCACCAGATATCAGCAGTACAGTTATCCTATATATATATATATATATATATATACACATATAGCCTTCCTTCTTTCTGTTTCTTCCTTCCCTCATCCCAGTTGTTCCTTCCTTTGAGCAACTTCTTTCCCTTTTATATTATCTATTGTATGTTTTGAATTTTATTTACTCTTTCAGGTTCTTACACTAGGGAAACAATATGATGTTTATGCACATGGGTCTGATGTATTTCACTTATGAGTATGGTCTCTAGTTGCATCCATTTACCTAGAAAAAAAAGCCTTGAGTTTATCTTTTTTATAGCTGAGTAATACTCTATTGTATAAAAATGGCACATGTTTTTTATCCATTCCTCAGTGGATGGGCATTTGGATTGTTTCCAAGATTTTTAGCTATAACAAATTGTGCTGCTATAAACATGGGTGCACATATATTACATATATTGCAGTGGTATGATGTTTTTAATGTTTTTGGGAAAATACCCAAAAGGGGAATAGCTGGATTAAGTGAGACTTCTAACCCTAGTTTTGTGAGGAATGTCCATACTGATTTCCACAGTGGTTTCACCAATCTACACTCCGACCAGCAGTGGAGAAGGGTTCTTTTTGCCCCACAGCCTCTCCAGCATTTGTTATTGGTTGAGTTCTTAATGATCGCCATACTTTCTGGGGTGAGATGGAATCTCAGTGTTGTTTTAATTTGCATTTCTTGAATGACTAATGATATTGAACATTTTTACATATATTTATTCACCATTAGTATTTCTTCATCTGAGAAGTGTATATTCATCTCAGATGCCCATCTTTGGATTGGGTCTTTGAATTTTGGGGGCCTGATTTTTAAAAATTCTTTATATGTTCTTGATAGAAGTCCTTTGTCTGAGGGGAAGTTGCATAAAATTTTTTCCCAGTTCATGGGAATTCTTTTTACTCTTTGGTGATTTCTTTTGATGTGCAGAAACTTTTCAATATGGTGAGATCCCAGTTGTTGATTCTTTGAAGTGTTTCATGTGCAGTTTGGTTTTTTTCATGAACTTTCTGGCTACCCTTGTCTTCAAGATTTTTACCTACCTTCTCTTCCAGTAGATTTACTGTTTCTTTTTTAATATTTAGATCTTTGATTCATTTTGACTTTAGTGCATGGTAATAGACATGGGTTTAGTTTTAGTCTTCGGTTTGTGGAAAGCCAGTTTTTCCAGTGTCATTTATTAAACAGAGCCTCAGTGTTCTTAACTATGGGTCCTTGCAATAAGGCCTTCCCTGGAGGGCTGGGAGGAGGGCTCAATGCTCTGTCCCTCATAAGTATACTAAAATGGTAGTTTTTTAACAAACATGTAACCTGTACTGAGCATTACATGTATATGGGTCCAAAACTAAATTTTGTTTTTGTCTTTCTGCATCCCTGTAAACTTCATGCAGTGAGAAATGATATGATCCTGACCCTGGATGAAGATTAGGCAGGCTGAAACTTTTTCTGATTATTCACAGACAAGTCCCCCATGGTTTTCACACATACAGTTACAGAAATTAAAACACCTAGTCCCATGTGATCATCAAGCTTCAGCCTTGGGAGGGAGTTGACATGGCATAAATTGTCTCCCCTTCCCTAACTTATTCCTACTTCCAGGGCCACCCTTCCCTTGCTCACTCTTTCCTCGGTCTCCCTTTGGTCTTTCCTCCACCATTAGCAGCCTCAGAGAGAAGCTGACTCCTGGAGTAGGCCTGGCAATGGCCAAGGCCAATTCCATGTTCCCTGCAAAGCCACCTCTTTTCCCTCACACTGAGTAAGTGCATCCAAATTCTAGGTGATTCGTGAAACTCCTTTCTTAGCCAGTGGGCACCCAGCAGTCCTCCAGTCTCCTCACATTAGGTCACACCACCATACCAGCTGGCTCTATTGGGCAGTACCAGGACAACCTTACGTCATCTCTTCCCACATGGTCTGTCTGGGGCATGGTGGATACTGACTAGTCTCTTACCAGGCTCGTTCTAGGAATACAGACCCATCCCAAACCGGCCAGCCTGCTGCCTCCACTACCAAAGCAGAGTGTCTGCTCTTTCCACCTCTAGATTTCCTGTGGTACAAAGAAGTTTATACCAGCCAAGAATCCTATATCCAGCAGGTATTCTTCAGAAACAAACAAAAAAGAAACAAAGGTAAGATAAAGATTTTCCAAGACAAGAAAAAAATTGAAGGAATATCTACAAGGTTAGTCCTCCAAGAAATGTTCAAGGGAGTCCTCCACTACAACAGAAAGGATAATAATCACTATCATGAAAATGTAAAACTCAACAGAACAGCAAATAAAGAAAAAGAAGAAAATCAACCCCTATCAGTACCAAAAGCCACAGAGATGAAAAAAAAGAGGAAGGAACAAAAGATATACAAAACAACCAGAAAAAAATAGCAGAATGACATGAGTATGTCTTTACTTACTAATAATAACCTTCAGTGTAAATGGATTAAATTCACCAATTAAAAGATGGGCCCCCAAAAAACCAAAGCCAGACCCGATGACACACTCTTTGTAAGAAACTTAACTCATCAACAGATACACAGATGGAAATTAAAGGATGAAAAAAATATACAAACAAAAATGTAAAATGGAAACTAAAAACAAGCAGGAATTGCTATTCTTGTATCAGGTAAAACATTTTAAATCAAAAGCTGTACAAAGAAACAAGGTCACTGTACAATGATAAAGAGATCAACTCAACAAGAGCAAATAAAAATTGTAAGTATTTTTGCACCCAATGCTGGAGCACCCAATTATATCTTTAAAAATTAGATCTAAAAGGATAGCTAGACTCTAATATAATAATGGTTGGATACAATATCATTTTCATCAATGGGCAGATTGGACCAAAATAAAATCCACAAGGAAAATCAGAGCTAAAATATACTATAAAGAAAATGAGCCTAACAGATATTTACAGAGTAGTTCATCCAGCAGCTGCAGAACCCACATTATTCTTCTTATCAGCACATAGAACATTCTCCAGGATAGACCATATATTAACAAACAAAACAAGTCTCAACAAATGTCTAAAAAATTGAAATTATAGAATATATTTTTCTCTCAGCAAAGTGGAATAAAACTAGAAATCAATAAGAGAGACTTTAAAAATCGTACAAATACCTGGAAACTAACATTCTCCTAAATGACCTATGAGTCAATGGAGATATAAAAATGTGTATGTTTCTTCGAACTAATGACTGAAAACACAACACACAAAAACCCATGGGATATAGTAAAAGCAGAACTAAGAGATGTTTATAGCAATAAGTAATTACATCAAAAAATTAGATTTCAAATGAACAACCTAAAGATGGAACTCTAAACTCAGATTAGTGGGAGGAAATAAATAACAAAGATAAAGAGTACAAATAAATCAAATACAGACTTTAAAAAATACAAAAGCTCAATGAAACAGTTGGTTTTATGAAAAGATGAGATTGACAAACTTTTAGTTAGACTAATAAAGACAAAAGAGACATGCAAAAAATTGGAGATAAAGAAATATTACAACTGATACCACAGAAATACAAAGGATCATTACAGACTACTATGAACAACTAAAGACCAACAATTAGGAAAGCCTAGAAGCAGATTAACTTGTAGACACAAATAATCTAATAAGATTGAGTCATGAGGACATAGAAAACTTGAATATACCCATAATAAGTAATGCAGTTGGATCAGTAATAACAATCTTTCAACAAAGAAAAGCCTGGAACCAGTGGCTTCACTGCTGCTGAGTAATAAGAAATGGTGAGATTTGGATGTGTTTTTAGGATACAACCTGAGTTTGTTAATGAATTAGGAGAAGAGGGAAATGTAAGAGGAAATGAGCCTAAGGTTTTTTATCTGAGTAACTAGAAACATAGGGTTACCATCTGTTGAGGTGGAGAAACTATGGGAGGAAGGGAGAAATCAAGAGCTCTATTTTTGGCATATAAATTTAAAATGTTCAGTATTGTTGAATGATTCAATATTGTTTTTGTGGGAGAGCAGCGGAAGATTAAGGCCTAACTGGCCTCCTCTGTGAGGACAAAGGAGAAAGGCATCACACGGGGATGAGGGCATGTTGCAGGTTCTAGGGAAAGCTACTACAGCTGAGATTAAATTGTTTACCTGAGCATGTACCAAATGGCTATTGGAAGGCAGATGAATCTTGTGTTACTTTGATTGCTTGTACCCGTGGGTGGGTGAATAAAAGGGGGGCAAGCCAGCTGCTCTAGTTCCTCTGCTAACTAGAGGTAGAAGCTTTCTGGCTGCTTGTATGTTAATGTAACTCTGCTTTGTCATTCATCCTAGTTCATCCTCGGGTCAGGGTGACAAACTAGTTGTAAGAGTAGGTCCCTACAAGCGGTGCCTGGATGGGGAAGGCTTGGAAGAGTGGGCTGGTTCCCCACAGGTGGCACCTGGGAAAGGGACCTGGGGACCTGCGCGGTGTAGGCTGGTCTCTGACAATTTTAACTTAGAGCGTAAGGCAAGGACCTATGTATAAGTAGTTTATTTGGGAGGTCCAGAGGTCAGGAGTTGAGGGAATATAATGAGATCAGGAAAGAGCAAAAGCTAATAAAGTCTATCAAAGTGGCTGCTGTGGATAAGGGTTGCTGTTTTTTTGGAGCTGCCTGATAAATGTACAAAATGCTTCTGTATTACTTGTCTGTGGAGCAGGAGGCCAGGAGCGTGTGCGGGTTTCTTCAGGCATGCTAACATCCCTGCACATTCTAGTTGTCCAAGGTCTGATGGAAGCCACATTAGATCCCTGGGACAGAAAGGGGAGACTCCTGGTAAATGCCCTCCACCAAGTGAGTCAAGGCTAGCGAGAAGCTGGTTGTCCTAGCCGCTTGGAGCAGTACCATGCCCAAGAGGATACAACTTTGGAAGTCATCAATGTATGTGTGTGTAATCTCTTGATGGGGGAAAAATATTACATAGGAGAAATGTTCCTTGTCATTCGTTAAATCAAACCACTTAGGCAACCATCCACTCCACCCATCGGTAAGCTTGCTGTTGACATCATAGCTTCTGACACAGCCCCCTTTGCTCTTAGCTCCTAAGTTATCCCATAGAGGATAGTAATGTTAAATCAGCCCTTAAGACCAATGGACCTCTGAAACAAGAGCCTATTGAACCATTACAGACACCAGTCAGAAAGAAAGGACCAGGCCCTGGATAAGTTCCTGCAACTCCCAGCAGCAGGGATAGGTTGCCCCTGGAAAAATGTCCATGGGCACTTGCCTTTCCCCTCTCTCGCACACCAGGGATTCTTGTCTCTTGGAGAATGGCCACTTGCAAGCACAGCTGGATGCAGTACAACCAAGAAGCAGAACACCACTGATTCACAGTACTTTAAAATTACTTAGCTTCTGAGCCAGGCGTGGTGGCACCTGCCTGTAATCCCGGCACTCAGGAGGCTGAGGCAGGAGGATTGTTGTGAGTTTGAGGCCAGCCTGGGACACAAAGTGAGTTTAAGACCAGACTGAACTACATAGTGAGAGCCTGTCTCAAAAAGACAAAAATATAAAATAACTTCTTTTGCCTCTCAGTAGTGATCTATGTTCACCTATATTATTTCTAAGGTCCTATTCTGCTTGCAAAATCCTGACTTACATTTGCACTTCCTACATGCAGTAGCTGAGTTCTTCCAACTGAATAACACCATAAGAGAGGCTTTTAAAATGAAAGAACCTCAAAACAAAACAAAACAATCATAAATGAGAAAACCTAGAGTACCTAGAGCCTTGAGAGTTGGCTGGACCCTCTAGTGGACAGAAACTTAGTGGGATTCCCAAGTCTAAACTTTAAACAGCTAAAGTAAATGTGCTTGGGACAAATGGTGAGTTTTTAACTTTCCTTTTCTTTCTGAGTGGTTAAAAAGACCATTGTGTGAGTGATATTACTGTATTGGTCCATTTTCTGTTGCTAGTACTAGGAGAGATATCTATTTAGAGTCATGCTTCTGGAAGTGCAAGGTCAAGGGGTCACATCTAGTGATGGCTGATGCAGGGAATCACACAGCAAGAGACAAGGAGTGTGTATGCTCCTGGTCTCTCTCCCTCTTCGAAAGCCACCAGGTCTCAACCGTGGAGACCTCACTGTAACCACCTCATCTAATCCCAGTCACCTCCCCAAGCCATCACCCCTAAGCATCACAGTCAGTTCGTCTTCACCCTCTTATCGCCTCGCAATGGTGATTAAATTTCACCAGTCTTGGGGGTGTACTCAGCTCATATCCAGACCATGGGAATTACCAGCCTACATATGTGTACACCAGTGTTGTATGCCAATATGTTATTCACTGAACACTGGGTTGAATTATAACCCTGGGCAGATTATTTACAGTATAAAATTGAAGAAGAAGCTAAACCTGCAGAAAATATTGGAATTATTCAGGAGAAAAGATAAGTGAGTCTTGGGAGAACACCAAACTTATCCCCGCATTATTTAAACATTAAATTCAAGATGATGAAAGAATGTTTCCTGCCACTGTGGCTGAACAAAGTCTTTCCTCATCCCTTTTGTTCCTTCTAACCTCCCCTTCAGTGCCAAAGGGCTCTCTTACCAGGAAAAAAGAAATAATTACTTCTAGTATCTTATTTATTGATTTTTTTTGAGACAGGGTCTTACTATGTAGTTCAGACTGAACTCACTTTGTAGCCCAGGCTCATCTCAAACTTGCAGCGATCTTCCTGCCTCAGCCTCCCGAGTGCTGGGATTATAGGTGTGCGCCACCACAGCCAGCCCACTTTTATTATTTTAAACTGTAACAATCCACAATGTACCTCAGTGGCATAAAGGTTATTTTAAGCTAAAAACATGTCAACCAACACCAGTCACAAAAGATAGGAGGAGAGGTGGAATCTATCTAAACTTTTGATTTATACAGATACTCCCCCCAAAATATTGCCACCATGGATCCCTTCTTTGGGAGGTTTATAGTCAGAAAGGGGCTACTTGTTATTTCCAGAATGAGTAGTTACTGAAACCAGCTCTTCCTAAAGTGTCGCCCTTCCTGCATGTTCTCTGATAGAAGCACTCCTTCCTCTCTGCCTTGTTAAATGGGCATATAACTCCTGTCTTTGCCTGTTCAGGAAGCCATTTCACCCAAAGGATTCTGAGCATACAAATGAAATTTGTCTTTTCCTAATCTGTTATTAGTTTATAATCCCCAAGCACTGGACCCAAGTTGAAAGAGGAAAAAGGTTTCCCTGCCATCAGGGAAAAGAAATTTACTTTCTCACCCATCACTAGATCGTGGCGAAAGCACCTATAATAAGAAACAGACTAATGAGATGAAAGCCTTAGATTCATGTAATATAAGTTTCACTGCCACAGGGACCATCTGAGTATAGGGAAGGCACTTCTATAGTGAGGATTTTTGACCTACTTCAGGGGAAGGCCAACCAGGTTTTGTGGCCTTCTGGGAGAAAGGGACAGGCATGCACTACCATGCCTGGCAAGCAAAGAGTGAGAATAACCTCCTTTCTGTGGTTTTCTCAAATGCCAAGATGTCATATTCTGGGGTAGCATTCCTGAGCCCCACCACCTCCAAAATACAGGAGTGTAATGAATAGAATGGAATGGAAGAAGCGAGAAGTCCAATAAGGTTCATGAGATGCCCAGATACCTACAATAGCAGGAAGTCCCTATGGCTACTAGGCTGGAGGGGACAGGTCCTGGGGACAGTGGGCTGACTGAATGAAGGATGGTCCTGGAGCAGATCAGCCGCTGTCGGATAGGCAGCCACAGGCAGAAGGAGCCCTTGAGGGAAGTGTTCCTCCATTTTTCTACCAAGGTCCATCACCAGCCACATCTTACCCAGAGCCAACTGACCCAGGAGTTGGAAACCACAGACCATGAGGAAAGATAGGGAATCAACTGTGCTGACTGCAAATTGGCCAAGGTCTAATGCAGTGAAGAAGTTACGATGTTGTGGTTGATAAACATCAGCAACAGAGTTTTGCTTTTGCAGATGTTTATAGAAGAACAGAAACCTACAGGGACAGCTTTGTGGGCAGGTAGGATGCATAAATGCACAGGGCTGTGTATCTGCTGTCACTGTTTGGAAATTCTTAATTTTAGAACAGGAGCCTCTGAATTTTCACTGTGCACTGGGTCCCACAAACTATGCAGCCAGTCCTCTGGATCAGTAATAGGCAACCTGGAGTTGTAGAATGCAAATAAATATGATTTTTCTGTCTCTGTTCCGGGAGACAGCAAGGACATACTATGCATAGGGACACTGGGGAAAGGATGAGCCTGGAGTTTACTTCTAGGGTGGAGTAATAAGGTCAGTAGATCCCGGGGCAAAGGCCTAGGGGTAGAAAAGAAAAAGGGAAGAAGGAGATTAGAAGAGAAGGGACTCTTGGGTCAGCAATCTCACAGGCCTGGGTAAATATTCCACTCCATCTTCCAAATTCTAAGGTATGTGAGATCTGCCAGTAGAAACCCAACCCTCTCTGGTAAATGACAAAGTCAGCCCTTTCTAGGCATTGCCGTGCAGAATAGTAGGATTATGATAATCATTTCACAGAAGAGAACAGAACAGCCACGGAAATCTTTATAAACACACCTATTTCAAGTTTTCTGTGAAAGTAATTTTATATAAGAACTTTAAAAGCTGTAATAAAGATTCATCTTAAATGTGACTGAGAATCCACATTAGCCAGTGACACCTTCTTACACTTTAAAGGGGCCAGATGTTCCTCCCTGCCTAATACACAGCCTCTCCTCCCCCTTTTTCTCACTCCAACCCTTCTATTTATTTTCAAATAGAGTCTTGCTAAATTGCATAAATCAGCTTTGAGATTTTAATTCCTCTGCCAAGTACCTGGGATTACAGATGTGACCACCATGCTCAGCTTAACACACTATTTTTATTGTCTTTTTGTGATTTGAATTGTTTACTTGTGTGTCTTCATCAGGGCAGATACCTTCACTTAATCTTCGTATTCAGATCCATCAGCTCACTCTTTAAACACACAGGAAGCAACGTGTTTTATGCTTCAGAACGGGAGGGGTAATGTATGCAGAGGATGAGTAACTGTGGGAGGTTGGATGAGCAGCTCAGGTGGAGTATCCTTAGGAGCTTCTCTGAAATAGTTTAGGTAAACAATATCTAGAAGATTCAGAAACTTTATCTCTTTCTCCTTATCAATACTTCCAGTAAAAGGGAAAAGTTTAAGAATAGCAGAATTGAAATCAGACATGGGCTGATTCTTGAGCCTGCTGATGCTATCACAAGTCACCCATCCTCTTCAAGGCCCTCCAGAGGGGACAGCTTCCAAGATATTACTAATCAGCTGAAGGTTCTTGCTCAATTTGTAGAGAAATCAAAAACTTGCACAGTGTAGCTCTCTTGCTGTGTTTTGCACAGTGCTGGGATTTGAAGGCGAGTAGTGAGTGGCTATTCTATCAGCATTGTTAGCATTAGCAGCCCTCCTTGTTGCCAGGATGCTTCAGGAATTCTTGGCCACTGGAGACGGCAGCCCCTGGCAGTTCTTCATGGCCCTGTCATTCTCTGGGTGATAATTGTCTTTTGTGTCCCCCAGCTCCAGCTGCTGGCTACTTTTTGGCACCAATGTCTTTGGTGTTACCAGCTCCTAGCATATCAGCTCAGCAGGCTCAACTCAAGATAGAAATCACAAAGAGGCAAAAATATGCCATCTAGAAGGGACTTTGTTAATACTTACGTCGTGACATAAAGAGAAACAATGCATGGACTAAAACCACTAAGGTTATGGGGAGGTTGCTTATAAAGAAAAAAAGCAGGTTCCTGCATGGAGCCTACATTATCAAACTGGTCATGGGTTGGGGCAAGGCCTCACAGAGAGGTGGAATCACTCAAAAAGACTGCAGGGTACAGTCACCTGGGATAAGGCTGCCTCAGGAGCCTGACACAGCCAAAGCAAATATGTACTAGAACAGCTGTGGGGTAGTTGCAAAATGTTTGGGGAAGCTAAGAAAAAATAAAAACTATTTCTTGAGGATCATCAAACCCTTCTTTTTTGTCTCAAGGGTTAACAGAGAAGTCTTCTTGAGAGGTGACCCTGCACTCCACATCAAAGAGGGAATATGTAGCTCACCAGGCACACAAGGAAAGGAAGGCTTTTGAAGACTATCATGATAGAAAAGCATGAAAGTATATGAAATCTGGGCAACTCCAGCAGTAGTCCAGTGCAGCCCATGTCCATGCTATCTGTAGTGTTAAAAGATAGTTTTCAAAAAGATAAAATCACGCTCTCATATAGATGTAAAAATAAAGTGTATTAAAGATTCTATTTCTCTCATCAGGCAGAACTTGTAACTACTGGTTCAAAGGATAAATTGAAGAACAAACAGATCAGACATATTGAAATGAAGGCTAAAGTGTGGAATGCATGCATGCATGAATATGGAATGGAAGCTTCTTCCACAGAGGGAAAGTGAAATCAATTTAACTTCTACTGGATAAAATATGCATGTCTGTAGACCCATATTTTGAATTGCTATCACCCACTACCTACAGAGATGTTCAAACAGCTTTCCTGAATCAGAAAGTTTGTGATTTCAATGCTTACTTTTCCTCAGAAATACAAATTTTCCCCTACAGTGGCAATAAGACAAAACTGGTTAAACATCCAAGGGCCTCATCATGCAGAGCTCAAATAACACCCAGAGTTTGAACTGTGTTAGTTCTAGACTTTGAGTAAAGGAGATTCATCAAGCTCGGGGGTGTCAGATCCCTGCCTTGCAGAGGCAGGGCCTGGCAGAAGGTGGAGCTGGACTATCACACAAAGATGGAGTCTTAAACAAAAATGTAGGAAGCTGATTCAATAGATCAAAGTCTGAAGGTGAAAGCCATAGTCACGACAAAGAGTTGGAAAAATGGCTGGCAAAACAGAATCCTGCTAATCTAATGAAGGTACATGTGAGAGCGAGCTGAAGTGGACGTTACAGTGTCTGCTGGCCTCTAGATTCTGGCTCAGTCCACTGGTCGACTGCTGCCATATGCACCAGCATCAAGGAGCAAACTTAAGCAAAGAACAGCTAAGCGGTGCCCCTTGTGTATCTGCAGGAAGCTTTGAGGAAGAAACTGGGGGAGAGGGGGGACCAGGAGCCTAGGAGTGCAATCACAAGCCTGCTGGTCACCAGTGGGCTTCGTGAGCAGCCAAGGCATGAGGATATCGGGAAGGGGAGGCAGCAGCTGGTTGCTTTTTGAAAGCAGTGCCTTTGGTGTTAAGGAGCTTCTGGCACATCAGCTCAACAGGCTCCACTTCCGATAGAAATCACGGGGCGGCGGGTTCATAGCGTCGCCCGCTGAACCTCACGGGCCTACACAGGCTCCACTTCCGCTTCCGGCTCGTGGGTCTCTCCCTCACCCGCCCCACTTCCGCTTCCGGAGGCGCCGAGCCTTGGGCGTCTGTGGGCGGCAGTGTCCTTCGCGGCTCGGCGGCGGCTGGTTCGTGTGGACTGACATGCGGCGGCCGCGGCTTCCTGCGGACCCCGCGACGGCCCTGGGGCGGGAAGGCGACGCGCGAGGCCCGAGGAAGCGTGGCCGCCGGCCTGCGCCCAGGCCCGGCGAGGAGGGAGGCCATGGCCCTGAGGCCAAGGGGCTTGAGGAGGGCTGGCGGAAGAGGAGAGTGGCGGCGCGGGCGTCTGCGGGGCCCGAGGTGGAAGGTGACGAGGCGGGCGGCGTCGGGACCAAGGAGCAGGTGGACCCGGAGAAGCCGGGGGACCGGAACCTCCGGGTTGGGGACGCGGGGCAGCGAGGGAGGCGGTGCTCCCTGGCAGAGCGGAAGGCGCGGCTGGAGCGCTCGCCCTGCGGCCCGCAGCGGCCGCCCACTTCTTTCATCAGCGGGTTCAGTGTGCATGTGTGAGGCGCCGGCCCTGCACGAGGGTAATCCAGAGCAGGGGAGGTGGGAAGGATTTGCTTGAAAGAGGTTTGCCATTACTGCCGAAGAATTCCTGCTAGGTGTAAAATGATGGGGCTAAGGATTTTTCAGCTGCCTTAGAATTTTATTCTGGTCTGTGTGTAGTGCCTTAATAGACGTTAGGGTCTTCCGTTTAAAAACAGATGTATACACGGTTTGATAAAAAACACATGATTACTACACTAGAAGACACACTACCATGAATCCCCCTCAAATTGCCCCCTCTCTTCAAACATGCTAATCTCACCATGCTTGTCGCTTTCTGAAGCAGTTCTGGAAGTCCTTTTTTCCTAAGTCTGTTTAGTTCTGCTCTTAGCTGCCTTAATGTCCTGAATGGATTCAAAACATCAGCCTTTCAAAATATTTCACTTTAGAGAAGTTACATGGTGCCAGATCTGGTGAATAAATGCAGTTTTTATGAATCTGCCTTTCCCTTGCTAATTAGCTGTCCCATTCACTGTATTTTTTTAACATCACCCCTGCTAAGGACAGTCATGAAAGGACTTCCCGAACTACTTTAGAAAGTGCTCAAAACAATAGGATGTGTTCAATGGGAGGGGGGAAGTGTTTTGAGGAAAATTAATGGCAGTGTCTTACTGTAATAATTCTTTAACAAGTTAAATACATCAAAATTTTTGATCAGTACTTGTGCTTCTATACAGCTATTAGGGAAATAAAAATGTATGGCTTCATAATTTTTTATATAAACTGGTATATTGCTTTTTCCTCCTGTTCTTGTTTTTATCAGCCAAAGAAAAAAGAAAAATTACTGAAGCCTCAAGTGATGATCAACAGCCAGGAATTGACCTGGTAAGAAAGGAATCATTAACTACTTTAGAATCTTTCCACACAGTGGAACGTAGTGAATTTCAGAGTATGGCTTTCTTAAAGTCTTTGGCTAAGGAAGGTTTGGTAGGAGGTATTAAAAGAAGAATTCTGATTTAAAAAGTTAAAGGTTTAGAAAGCTCACTTTCTAGAATAACTGACAGTGAGGGCTGGGGATATAGCTCAGTGGCATAAGCGCCTGCCTAGAATAACTGAAAATGAGACAACCCAAGATACTAAAATTGCTGGGCGTGGTGGCACACCCCTGTGATCCCAGCACTCAGGAGGCTGAGGCAGGAGGACCGTTGTAAGTTCAAGACCAGCCTGAGTTACAAAGTGCGCTCAAGGCCAGCCTGAACTGCATAGCGAGACCCTGTCTCAAAAAGACAGACAAACAAAACAAAATACTAAAATTGAGTTCCAAGATGAACTGTACAAGAATACTCTAAAATATTCTTTTTTTCATTTTTTTTTTCTTTTGGTAACAGCTTTAAAAACCGAGTTTAGAAAATAATTCCATTTTAAAGTTACATGATTGCAATTGTTTCCCCCATTCCAAGGTTTATGATAATAGCTTTGCACAGAAACCGGACAGTGGATGTATACATGTAGCAGAAAATTCCTTGAAGGTAAAGAAAGAAAACCTCAGGAGACCTGCAGAGAAGAGTGACACAAACAGTATTCGTAAGCTCCTAGAAACTGAAGGAAGTTTAATGGGAATAAATAAATTACTACTTGAAAAAAATGACCTATACAAAAGTAAAAGGAATGGCTTACTTTCTTGCCTTCTAAGTGAAAATAATAAATATTCAGTAGAGGAAAGCAATGTCAGGAGAAAACCCAGAAAAAAGATGAAGTTGTCTGAAAAAAAAGAAACAGTTACTGAGACAAATTTCTCTAACACATGGAATGAATCTGAGTTGGTGTTGAAAAAAAAACAAGTAATTATGGAGGGGAAAGAAGCAGAGATTCCAGAGGCTAAGAAAAGTCCTTTAGAAGTTTTGAGAAAAGAAAACTATAATACATCCTCTCCAGTGGATCATTTATCAAGTCTCCCAGAAACAGAAGAAAAAAAACCAAGTGCTGGACATCATGTAAATGCTATGTTTCCAAAAACCCTTGAGCCGCCTTTGAAAGAAGAAACAAGCAATGCTTCAGAGTTCTTGGAATGTAAAAGTATGGAGCCAGAAGAGTATTTTAAAACAGTGACAAACTCTGTTACAGTGGAATCACCTAGTGATAGCCATCATCTTGAAAACAGATCGTCACAGGAAGATTTGAGAAAAAAACCTGAAGAATCAAAGCTAAGCTGTCGCAGAACAATACCAATAATTGGTAAAAGAATCTGGCCTTTATATTCATGTGCTAGAGTATCTCCCTATTATTGGAAAAAGCCTACTTTGCTAAACTCAAATTACTCACTTCCTGGATCTCAGGGAAATTTTAGACAAGATAATTGTCATAAACATCAAACAAACCAGACTGTCTTTTCTGACTCCAACTTGTTACAGAGTTCTTTAACAGAAAAAGACATTGCACACTCAAATAAAGAAAAACTGGATTCTAATTTAGATCATTTGTCTTCATCTTCTGCAGTAGAACCTACATTGGTGGCTATAAAGGAACCTATAATTGATGATAAAAAGACAAAGTCAGAGGAACTTAGCAGAAACAGGTCAGAGGTAGTTTCTAATAGTATTGAAGATACCCAGGTAACTAATGTGACTCAGAGTTTACCAGGAAGTAAAAAAAAAGAGAGAGGGAATGTAACAAAACTTAATTTGACAGTGGCTCCCCAGGATGGCCAAGAAGCAAATAGCTCTACAAGCAAAACTATTCATCGAAAAACCTGCATTGCTAAGCAAGCACTTGTAGTTCCAGACTTGGTTAAAATATTGAACACAGGACGTCTGACTAATTTTAAAATTCCTTTACTTAAAAATAAGACAGAAAAAAATGTAAATGCCAAGTCATCAGACAGAGAAGCTTACAGTCCTCTAGAACTTCTTGACAGTTTGTCAGGAGCAGAGGTAAGGCAGAATAAGAACAAAGACTATACCTCTGCCTCAACTTCAAGACCTCAGTCTTTTAGCATACAAAATAGGATAGCTGCAGGACAAGCTCATTCTAACTCACTCTACAGTAAAAATCCCTGTAGTATTTCTCCAAGCTTTATAAAGCAAGGTGATGATAATAAACCATTTAATCACATCTCTGAACCAAGCAGTGTTATTTCTAATAAAGAGCCTGTTTCTCTCACAATTGGAAATAATGCTTTGTCTTATAATCCTGGATGTATAGAGGAAAGGCCTTTCTGCTCTAAAGAACAAACATTTGAGCCAATTTTCTCAGAAGGAAGTGGTACAAAAATGACTAAGAGCATTTCAGAAATCAAAGTGGAGTTTCCAGATATTCTTAAAGCATATGAAGATGATGTCCTTTTAATTGATGTAATTCAAGATGACCCGGACCTCTTTGGAGTCTCCAGTGAAGGGGAGATCTCATTTGTTTCAGAGGTCCCCAAAAGAAGTCATGTGCCCAATGTCACTGCAGAACATCAGTCAGCTGACTCCCAGCACATGGAACTTCCAGAAAAAGAACCAAGTGATTTAAGGTATGTATGTTCAAGTGTGCCTTTAGAGACGGTTATTGTTGGGAGTTTTAAAAGTGCTGTCACTAATTTATTAATACAGTTATTTATTAAATATAACATACCACTGCTAATACTGACACTGCAATGTCATGTTAAAATTTCAGATCAAAGGAATATGTATATATCTTGGAAGATATGATAGAGCAGATTGGTTTTCAAAATCTAAAATGCTTTATAAAATGACTTTTTAAATTAGAGATTGCTTCTTTCAAACAGCTTATTTTTATTTTTATTTTTTTAATATTTTTATTTTTGGGTTTTTTTTTTTTTTCCAGTACCAGGAATCGAACTTACGACCTTGTGCTTGCCAGGCAGGCGCTGTGCCGCTAGCTAAATCCCCAGCCCCAACAGCTTACTTTTATATGTTCTTTATTATAAGTATACAGATAACCTTTATTATAGCTAGTTTACTTATTTTTTTATTGGTACTATGTATTTAATCCATTTTGGTGGCTTCCTTATTAGATAAAATCGTGTGTGATACTGGGGGTTGAACCCAGAGTCTTAGTACTGAGCTTCAGTCCCCTGTTCTTTTTATCCTTTTCTTTTGAAATAGTCTTGTTAAGTGGGACTTGGTACTTATAAATTTTTAGTTACCTTTGGTACATCATACTTGATATTCTTAGTGCTGCAGGAATTTATACCTTAACACCAAATGGAAACCTTTTTATATGCCAAATAGAGGACTGAGAGCTATATTTTTAACTGATAGGCAATGGTAATCTGACCATTTTGAAGATGAAAAATTAAGGTAACAAGTTGTCATTTGCACAGTGTCACACTGTTAGTCATGGAGTCTGGATTTGAGCATGAGCTATGAAGTCTCCACAGTGGGGAATATCCATATTAAAATCCAGAGCATTCAAAACATAGTAAAATTCATTCACTAAAACTTGAACTGATGAGCTCGCAATGTGTCGTGGCTAACATTGGTAAAACTTTTGAGTTACCCTGTAAGTATCATTGGAAATGTAGAAGCTGGTGTGGGACAATTAAGGGAAACTGAGGGTTGAAAAGACATTTTAGAAAAGAAAAATTTGTGTTGATCCTTGAAGTTTGGATTAGTTTAGATTAACACAGGAAAAGAAAGAAAAGTTCAATGGGGAGGAGAAATAGTGTAGACTCTGGGCAAAAGGTGAAGGTTTCTATGGACGTAAGTGGGGGGTGAAGGTTTGAAGGTTCCTGACTCCTTCATGCGGAGGTAGGAGCCCTTACATGTTCCCAACACATGTTATGTTACCTCAGTTATGACACTGATTTCATTCCATCTCTCTTATTTGCTCACTCAACTGTTTGACTTCATCCCTCTTCCTCACATCTCCCATCCTTACTGGGAATTGCACCAGGGTGATTTACCAATGATGCCATTGAACCATATCCCAATCTCTTTTTGAGACAGGTCTTGAAGTTGCCCAGGCCAGCCTCAAACTGGGGATCCCAGTCCCAAAAATAGGTGAAATTCCAGGTGTACACCATCACTCCCAGCCTGGTTTACGTTTTTTGGTTTTTTTCTTGTGTTTTGGAGACAGGGTCTCACTATGTAGTTCAGGCTTGCCTCAAACTCAGCCTCCAGAGTACTGGAATTACAGGCATATGTGACCATCCCCAGCTTTGATTTATGTTTTAAAATCATTATTGCTCTGATGTGGAGAATGACAGGGAGCTACTGTAATAATCAGATGCAAAGGGCATGGATTTGAGACAGGTTTAAGAAGTGGAGATTGATTAATCAGATGAGTGAGGCAGAGAGAAGAGTTAGGAATGATACCTGCTTTCTCTGTTTTCTCAGAACATAATCATTTCTCTCATTCGCAAAGGGGCAGCATTGGGGCAGCATTGGGGAGGTCAGATTGAGATATTCTGAGTTGGAGAGGCCTGTGAGATACTGAACTAGAAAGTCTCCACCTACACAGGAGCCTAGAGAGGTCTGGATCAGGGAAGGAGGTGTGCCTGCGTGTGTGTTTTCTGTTTGTGGTATTTTCTAGTCCTTTAAACAGTATACTTCTCATTGTAAGGTTTATGTTGAGGGAAATATACTTGTTTTTTCAAAGACTTCAAAGAATAGTGAATACAAAATGTTTAGTTTTTCCTTCTTTACTAGAAAGTAATCCTAAACCAGTGAGAAATTGTACAGCTATAGGATATACTTATTAAGATCCACTTATTAAATGAGCATGTTAGTGCAAGACCCTGAGTTCAATTTCCGGTACAAAAAAAAAGCTAAATAAGCATGTTGGCATTGTGGGTGTTTATCATATTTTATTCAATGTAGTTTAAGGTTTTGCCTTCATTTTTAAAATGAAAGACTTTGGCCATTTGTGTTTTAGTGGTTCATGTGTATTTGATTTTCATCTGCTAAGCCTATTGGATTTAAGATTTAAGAAGATTTGTCAGGTTCTTTTGAGTAAGTGTTGGAGTGGTGACACTCCTAACAGTTGAGGCATGTGTGACTAAAGACCAGCTGGGAAATTGTGGATGTGCTGGTTCAGAGTCTTAGTGCGTTATTCTGTACTGGAGAACTTAACATTAATCAGCTGCTAAAGCTGATAAGAAATACTGCGTAGAGAAGTGGGCAGTTCTTACCTGTTATCAAATTTAAACTCTGCTTGCCTCATAACAGAGAATATCCTGTATTAGACCCCGGATTGATGAAGTCAGAGGTCTGCACTTCCTTGCCAGCAGGTAAAATCTGATGTTGTGAGAATAAGCAGTATTGAAGTATCTTTTTATATCTCCATTCTGGTCAAAATGAATATATTGGCTGAAGAAGTGTTTCATTTTAGAGGCTGCTAACCATGTCTGACAGTTTGTCAGTTTTTCTCAGATCAGATTTTGAGATATTTTGTGGTTGATTATTTAACTAAACAGTCACATCACTCTGGCCACAGTTGTATCCCTTGATGATTTCTACAAGCACACTGTGAACAGGGTGTCTCTTGTCTGAGACATAAGATGTAGTGTTTAGTGTTTGTTAGTGTTAGTGTTTGTTATGCTTTATCTATAAAAGATAAATAATTGACCTCAGCAATTTTGTAGATCTTATTTTAAAATTGAAATAGATATTTCAGCTTTATCACAGTTTAAGTCTGTCATTAAGAATTTTTATTTAACAAAAAGAAGTTTACATCTCTGAATCCTTATAGAATTGTAGTATGAAAGTTAGTTTTACTTTCAATTTCTTAAATTTTAAATAGCTAGACATGAAGAAAGACTCTGAAGTATCTTACTATTATTTTTATACTATGTAGTAAAGTTATTTTGGTAGTAAGTGGGGAATTACATAGTTTATTGAAAATGCTACTTAACATTTGTCACATTAGACCTGAAGATCCTCTGTATTCTTTTTTTTAGAAGTTTTGAATGATTTGGTTATTTCATTTAAAGTTTCTATAGTAGAATATTATTTCTTTTCAGCAAAAGAGATAAAACATGATTCCAAAGGTACAAACATTTCTTTAGAACTTACTAATGAAACCTCTGCAAATGAAGAACTTGGAAACGTCAGTGAACAAGTGACAGGTTCAGACGGGGATGAAAAGGTACTCGGAAGTCCTTTGCATGTTTTTGTTTCTTGGTCTTAAATACTGGTAATGCAGACATTCATCTTCCCAGTACTTTCAGGTGACGAGTGTAAATACTAACTGAAATAGTCACATCACTCTGGCCACAGTGTATCCCTTGATTTCTGCAAGCACAGTATGAACAGGGTGTCTCTTGTCTGAGACATAAGATGTAGTGTTTTAGTATCCTGAATTTGATTGAAAACTTGTGTCTTTCCAAATAAAATGGTACAAATTTTCCTGCCTCCTTAAACACACAATCCTGCATATTATTTGATTTTCCTTGAAATTTTTGAATATAGTAGCACCCAAGGGCCATAAGTGTAATCGTCAGTTATTCCAGCACAGGTGCACACGCAGAGGAATTAGAGCCAAATCTCACCTGGAAATGGAACACACCATTGGCTTATGATCTGGGGGAAGACTGTGGTGTCGAGTTTTTTATTCAAATTTTCTGTCAGATAATATGTATGCTTATTGAATCTTTTGCATAATTAATTGATTCCTAAGCAGCTATTATTATACTTCTTTCCCCTTACACCTTCAGTTCCTACTCATTCACCCTCACAACTAACCACCTCATTTCCTAGTTTACCAAGAAAATTGAAGCAGTTAAAATAGTTTTTTTTGTTTTTTTTCCGGTACCGGGAATCAAACTCATGACCTTACACTTGCCAGGCAGGCGCTGTGCCGCTGAGCTAAATCCCCAGCCCCGAAGCAGTTAGAATAGTACACTGTACATTGCACCAGTACCTTTGACACCCCTCATCTGCTCCAGAACTCAAGCTGTCTTCCAGTATAATGGATGCTGTAGGCAATTATAGTTTTTCCACCTCTGCTAGCTTCTGTCTCTTCTGACTTAAAATACTGGTGAAATCATTTTGAATCACACTCACTGACGTATGAACATGCTTTTCTGCCATCTTCAGACAAGTTTTAAAAAGCCTTTGATGGCCCATTGCCCTTTTCTGCTGCTACCCTCTTTCTCAGAGGCTTGTCTGAACCTGTCATCTCCAGTTTCTCTCCTCTGGTTCTCTTGAGAGGAAACCCTAGCAAAAATAGTCACCATCATATGTCCTCTGCCCTCCAGAATGGCTCTGCTTCCTCTTCAAAGACGTCCTTGTTGCTGGGCATGGACGTCTTAAGTCTTAAGTCTCAACCTGTCATCAGTATTTGAGGTAGCTGACTGCTCTTTCCTTGAAACATTTTTTTATTTGGCTTCCAGGAAAAAAAAAAAAAAAAAAACATACTTCCTGGTTCAACCTACTTCGCTGTGTGCCGCTTGCCAGTTGTTTTGCTGGTTTGTCCCAATCTCCCTCTGCGTTTCTGGAGTGACTCAAGCCCAAACCATGACTCTGTCCTTTTTTCTACCTAGGTTTGCCCCCTAGATGGTCTCACCAAACTTCATTGCACCAAATACTGCCTATGTGCTAAAGCTTTGTATCTGTAGCCCACATTTCTTCTCTCAACTACAGACCTTTGTACTAAATGTAGTGCTGCCTTGGTTTTTCTACTTGGATATCCAAGTAGGCATTTTAAACATAACACATCAAAAACGAAATCCTCTCCCCTGCCACAGACCAGCTCCTTCAATAATCTTTTCTATTCCTGGCAACCCCATCGTTTTTAACTGTTTAGGCCCCAAACCTTGACTTTTCTCTCTTTCCTCATTCCTTGGCCCCAAACCTTGACTTTTCTCTCTTTCCTCATTCTGTGTCGAAACTATAAGGAAACCCTGCTGGCTTTACTGTCACATTCTGTCTAAAAACTCTTTTTTTTTTTTTATCATATCAGCATTATGCAGGTCTAGACTAGTATTCCTGAGCTGGGTGTGGTAGCACAGACCTGTAATCTCAGCAGTTTGGGAGGCTGAGGCAGGCAAATCACAGGTTCAAGACCAAACTTGGCAACTTAGTGGCTTAGCCAGATCTTGTCTCAAAAGTTAAATTTTTTTTTTAAAATAAAAAATGAGCTGATTAAAAAAATTTTAAAGAAGTAGCTGGGAATGTAACTCAGTACAAAAAATAAAAGGTATGCTGTTTCTCCTACTCCTTCATGTCTTTCCTCATACATCATGTTCTCAGAGATATCTTCCTTGGCTGTCCAACCTGAAATGCAGTTCTCGCCCTTTCTCCCAACACTTTATGTACCCCTCTCTCAAGTTATGAGCTCACAGGATGTACCTCCCTTATCCAGAATGCTGGAGGACCAGAAGTAGTTCTGACTTCAGAGCTTTTTGATACTGGAATATTTGCATAGGTAGGTATGAATTTAAAAATCTGAAATGGACCAAAATCAAAGTTTTGGGGTATCATGGGTATGTCACCAGGTAGTTTAAATCCTTGGCTTTTAATGATAATGGAAATTAAAACTAAAGCACAAATTTACAGAAAAATTTTAAGTGGAGAGTTGGAAGATAGGGAGAGACTCCAACTTAGACAGCTGGAGCAGGAACACTGTGAAATAAGGGTTCAGACTGGCCCACCTGCAAAGGCGGGAGGCCAGCTTTCAAGGGTTAGCTGGTGGACTGAGGCCCTGTTGATGATTGTCTCAACCTTGGTGTCACAGGTCTGGAATCTTTATGGCTGGGAGATGCTTTTGTTCCCAGGTGATCACAAGTTCAGGACAGTGGCTAGAGTCTTCCCAGGCATGTTGAAAGTCCCTGGAAACCAGCATCCTAGGATCTTCAGTCCTGAAGAGGGTGAGATCATGTAAATTCAGGGCTAATCACCTTGTTTTTAAACAGACACTGTACATGATTAACTTATCTATACAGAGAGATGAGAAGGAATTTGACTCGTTGCTTTGTTTTTGTTTTTTTCAATTAAGAAAACCATCCTTACAACACGGGATGATTTTTTAAAGTAGGGCCTAGAACACTTAGCCACCAATTAGGTGCTGAATAGCAGAGCTGCATCCTCAGTTTATGCCATGAATTCATAGGGGATAGGTTCCAGCAACTCAGGCTCCTTCCCACTGGTTGTCACAAAGTGTATTCTGGCAGGGCAGGCTGGAGCTTCAGTTGAACCCAGGTACCTTTCTCTTTGGCTTCCTTCTTCTGATCATTCTTCTTGATATGTTTCAGGAAGCTATCTCAAGTCTTTGAGTGCTTAATATGTTCAGAACATACATTAATGCTCTTGGGAAGTATCTTGCCCTTGCTTGTTTACAAGAATGCCAGGAGCATGCTGGGTAACACCGTAGACTCTTCCTGTTTTGCCATGGTAACATTTGTGTGGTGTTTCTTTTCGCACAGTACCCGTTCCCTTGATGTCTGCATCACCCTTTTTATGGATTCACATGTGTGATCAAAGGAACAACCTGTGTTTTCTAAAAGGCCTGGAGAACATGTACCTGGTTCCCCTCCTCTTCCCCTTTGTGTTCTGCATTTTGGCAAATTACTGGAAGATGGTGGTTCCAACCAGAAGGAACTTGACTCAAGTTTTATGATAACAAAGGATATAAAATGGAAGTCAAACTTTTTTCTTTTAGTTATCTATAGGGCATCTGTAAGCCCACGTGAAGAGTTAAAGTTCATTGCAAAAATGGCTATGTCCCTGATGGTCCCGAGAGAAAACACAAATGTTTTAGTGGACAGCAGGTAAGAGCCCAGGATTCTGCCTGTTTTCCATTCCTATAGTAATCCCTGACAGCGTTGTTGTTGTACAAACAGGATGGGTTGTGTTGGCCTACTTTAGGGAGAAGGCGGTCCTCGTCAGTCGTTAGGTGGATACCTCCTTTAGTTTGAGACCTTGAGGTTTTCCAACCCCCTCAGCCATGGTCTAGACGTTGTGTGTGCCTAAACCTCTCTGCACACTTAGTGGATGTTACAGCCTCTTGAGCTAAAGTTTGAAACCACAAGTTTGTGGAGATCTTATTGGTAGCTAATAATTAAGAAAGTAAAAGAAAAAATCATGTGTTTGCTTTTCAAGTAGCCCCCAGCCATAGCCTCCAAACTGCTAATGACAGCTTCCAGGTAAACTCAAAGTTTTGAATTCTGAGAATTTTGGGTTTCAGGTCTTGAGATTAGATTAGGAATGCCCTCCTGAATACATTTAGTTGTTCTTGCTTCTCTCTCTCCTCTTGTTAGAAGAGGAGGAGAAGATAAGGACTTTGGTCCAGTTTGTTTACTACTGAATCTCTAGATCTTAGAGCATTTGGCAATACTCAAAAATTCATTGAATAGTTTGAGAATGCAAACCTCATTTGAAAATAGCCTTTCGAGAGAGGTCACATAACAAGAACAAAAGTCTCACAGTGCTTGATTAATGGTTTGACGATGACCAGCATGTATTGAGCTTTATTATACTATGCCCACTAGCCACTGTTAAATATCCTAGCATGGGATAGCACATTGCATTCCTGCAATATAATAACATAGCCATTTTTGCAATGAACTTTAACTCTTCACGTGGGCTTACAGATGCCCTATAGATAACTAAAAGAAAAAAGTTTGACTTCCATTTTATATCCTTTGTTATCATAAATACCAATACCACCCTCAGATTTCAGTGGACTTCCAGAAGAACTCACAGGTTGACAAAGCTGTTTTACTCATAGCAGAAAAGTACAGATTAAAATCAACAAAGGGAAGGTGCACATGGAGCAGGGTCCAAGAGACAAGCAGGTATCAGAAGTCTTCTTCGGGGCTGGGGATTTAGCTCAGCAGCAAAGCGCCTGCCTGGCAAGCGCAAGGTCATGAGTTCAGTTCCTGGTACCGGAGAAAAAAAAAAAAAAGAAGTCTTCTTCTAGCGTCCTCTCCCAGAAATTGTGTGGTCGCATACATGGAGTCTTGCCAATCACTGGAGCTCCAGAGGTAGCTTCTATTGGAGTCGGTCACAAAGGCGAGGCAGCCCTTCATCATTCAGTCTCACTCTGAGTGACTAACCCCATGACCCAAGGTCCGTGCAATAAGTCGTTGGCATGGGGTGTCCACCGTGACCCCAGACCCGTAAACAAATGCTAGACAAAACAATTCCAAGGACTTAGAAACAACCTCCCAGGAGCAGGTCAGAGGCCTGCTCTGGGTATAAATATGAAGGTATAAGTATGAGTGTGTAAATCGTCCAGAGGGAATAAATAATGTGAGGGTATAAATAATCCAGACACGCTGAGTTAATCCTTCACTGTGCAGATGAGATGTGTGCTGTGGTTTCCTTCACAAATGAGGCCACTTGGCGGCTTAGACTCAGTCTCTTGTCTGAGGTTACATTGTAGTCTCTTGGATCCACTACTGGAGTCAGCAAATTTTCTTTGATCAGCCCAGATAGTGAGTATATTGATGGTTTCATGGCCATAAGGTATGATTGCAAAGCCTTAATGCTGCTTTTGTGGCACAAAAGGAGGCTTCAACCCATGGTGTACACAGATGTTACTGGCCATGAAGGTCCCAACTGCCCATTGCTCTCCAGAAAGCACAGGAGGCGCTTTTGGAGGAAAGAAAAGGTTTATTCAAAGCTAGCTCTTAGGGAGACAAAGAGGTCTTTGTCTCAGATGCCTTCCTATGTTAAGTGTGCCAAGGAGAGAGGGAAGAATACAGTGAGCTGTGTTGTCTGCACACACAAACCCCTGCCCCAGCCATTCTGGACCCTGCCCTCCTGGGCCACTGTCTGCATATTTCTTTTAGAGGGATATGCTAGTTTTGCGACAGAGACCTTGCTTCCCTGTCTGTTCATCTGAGCTGATAGAGAATAGCAGTTTTAAGCCCTCAGCATGAGAAGTTTGCAGAAGGAGCTTATCTTTAAAAGAAAGAAGTCTTGATTTTTAAAGACCCATTTTTGCCCCTGGTTACAGGGATGCTGTGTTGAAATAAACCTTTAATTTATAAAAATAGGCTGTGGGCCGTACCTTGCCACCCCCCCACACTCAGTTTGAAGTCAAAAAGTAAATAATGGAGAATTATTGATCATATTGATAATTCAAAAAGAACTAGCTTTTAGTTTTACCGGTTTTCCCTTTTGCTTTTTTGTTTTCTGTTCCACTAATTTCTGCTCTGAGTTTTCTCTTTGGTTCTGCTTACTTTGGATTTAATTTGTTCTTTTTGTAATTTCTTAAAGTTGTGGCTAAGGCTATTCATTGGGAACATTATATGGTGACTGAGGCATTTAGTGTTACAAATTTATCCATAAGTACTGCTTTAGCAGTATCCTACTTTTTTGAATAACTATAGATTCATATGCAGCTAAGAAATTCATAGAAATCTCGTGTACCCTACCTAGCTTCTCAGTGGTCCTGTTGTAGATCTGTAGTACAATATCACAAACAGAATATTGGCAGTAGTGTAATAATAGAGTCAAGATACAGAACACCTCTGTTACCAAAAAGAGCTCTCGTGCTGCCCTTTCACACCTGCTTTCATCCCGCCTACTCCTGCAGCCGCTCCTCAACCATTGACAACCGCTAATCTGGTCTTCTTCCCTCTAATTCTGTCATTCCAAGAATGTTACAGAAATGGGATCGCACAGTATGTAACCGCCTCCCATTTTTTTTCACCCAGGGGATTATTCGTCCAGGTCGTTGTGTGTATAATTTACTGCTTAGTACTACCAGGGCATGGGTGTACCATAGCTGGAGCTGTGCATTCGCTGAAGGACATGTGGGTTGTGTCCTGTTTGGGGCAATTACAAATCAAACTGCTGTCCATAGACATTCATGTATGAGTTTTTTGTGTATCTAAGTTTTAGTATCTCAGTGGATAAGTGGCAGTAATTGCTGAGCTAGATGGTAGTTGCATGCTTAGGTTTTAACTTGGTGAATATAACCTCTGAGTTTCTCCCTTGCAGTAGGAAGAGGTTGAAATCTTTGTTCATTTCTACTACTCTTAGCTGAGCTGTGTGGAGTCTTCCTTATGTAATTCAAGGACCGGCCAGATTAGAGCCAAGTTAGGGGCCTCGTCTCTCAGGCTGTCTCCTCCAGGATCCCCAGCCTCTTTCCAGCTTCTGACTTTGCCCGAAACTGTCTCCCTGTTCTCTGTGTCACTGTGGCAAATTTGTGGCTTACCTGTGTGGTTCCAGCTCGGCTCTCCTCTGGGAATAAAGCCGTGACAGCGAGAGTTGCCCAGTGCCTTCCCTCTGAGTGTAGACCTCTAGGCTGTGCCGGCTTTTCAAGTAGAAACCTTGAAATATTCTGTCCAAACTTTATAGTTTTCTGCAAAGAGATTATCCCAATAGGAGATACTCTGCCATTTCCCGCAATGGACCTATTTTGAATTTCATGCAAACAACAGCATACCCTTCCATATTTTGCTTTCTTTTTTATCTACTACATACATAATGGAAATTTTTTCCCTTTCAGTGTGTGTAATAATGCCATGATTTTATACTTGCATAATTATCTGCTATCTGGATACAGCTGGGTCCTGACGTGGCAGGGGGCCAGCCCCTCCCTGCCTCCGTCCTCGGTTCCTCATGCCCTGGAAGGAGGACTCAGTCAGGACACACAGGCCGTGCAGGCGTCTAGGCAGAGCTGACTGCGAGACGGGTACCGAGACTGCACCTTCCAGCGAGAAGGCGGGCGGTGCAGGAAGGCGTCTGCCCGTGCGAGTTTGCTCAGGTTTTTACGCTCTCAGAAGTGACCCCTGGGTCCAGGAGCTGGAGTGGCGCGATGCTGGGCCACATTTACTCCGAGGTCACTGCGGAGCTGCAGAACGTCTTCCTGTCCTTTGCAGGTGGTCAGTGTTCCCTGAGGGGCTTCAGCTGCATCTGAAACTCACAGAAGTTCTTAAGCAAGCAGGCCCTGCCCGGGGCGGGAGGGTCTCTGCGTAGCACCTCCTTTCTTGACGTTTCTGGGCTGTGGCTGTGGCAGCCAGGAATGGCTGGGCTTTGTCCTAGAGCTGGACGCCCCGTGGCCAGGGTTCAGAAGAGATGGGTGCTGTGTGCTCCATAAGCTGCCACTGTGCCCGTGGACCACTTCAGGTCTGGGAGCTATGAAGTGATTATGAATGTGTTATATGCTGAAGTCTGTTTCTTACCAGGCAATGCATACTGTTTTGGATTCACTCCCTTTTTGTCCCTCAGGCCCACTAATGTCTTAATTATTTGCCTAACAGATATTTTTTAACAAGGCCGACTGTTGATAGACATTTGTTTCCTTTTTTTTTTCGGCTATTTTAATATTGCGAGGCAACCCATTAGGGACCCCTCCTGTCTCTCAGGAGCTATTCCTATTCCCCATTACTTTTCCCCCCAAAATTTTCCTACTCTTAAAAAAATAAAAAATTAAGTTGGGTGTAGTAGCTCATGCCTGTAACCCCAGGTCTCCAGAGGCTGAGACACGAGGATCTTTGGGAGTTCAAGGCCAGCCTGGGCTATGTAGTGTCTTCCAAAAAAGTAAATAAATATTGCTGCAGTATACATCCTTGAACATAAGGCTTTTGCCTATGTGCAAGCATTTTTGGATTAATTCCTAGAAGGAGAATTATCAAATTGCCCTACATAGACATTGCTTGGATTTGTTTCCAACATTGGTGAGACTGCTGTTTCCTTCCCATATTCGCACCCACTCATTTTATTTAAAATTTTTGTCCGTCTGCTTATTTTTGCAAATGACTTTGTTTTAATAGACAGTTCTTTTCAGAGTGTAGTTAAGCACCTTTTACTGTGTTTAAAAGCCGCTTACATTTTTTTCTGTGAACTTCCTATTTATGTCCTTTGCCTATTTTTCTTCTCGGATTTCAGTCTTCTTTGTAGGAACTATTCTATAATATAGGATAATATATATTATCATACTTTCTCCTGTTTTTCATTTGTCTTAACTTAGTTGAGAAGCTTTTCATCTTGTAGAAAGCCTTGTGTTTTTTTCAGTCCAGTGTATCCATTTTCTAATGTCTGAGTTATGAGTTGTATTTAGAAAAACCTTTCTGTATATCAGATTAAAATTTTCTTCTACAGATTTTCTATTGCTTTTTTAAATGTCATTTATTATGTTTAAATGTTTTTATCAAACTAAAAAATTTATCTTGGGAGAAAATGTAGAAACAGTGGAACCTTTTTCTCTGTTTTGCCAGATAGCTGCCTTTAATGTCACATTTAGGCTTTCTTTGCTCCAATATATATATATTTTTTTCTACTTTTTAAATTTCCTTGTGCTACATTCAAAATTTATTTTTTACATCTATATCTTCAATGAATTTAAAAGATATTTTGACGTATGATGAATTGGCACCACACCTAACTTCCCATCCAAGTAAAGAATTAGGTTTTCCACCATTTATTAATTTTCTCACAAATTTCAAGTACTATTTTCAATATCTCAATTTTTATATATGTACCTATATTTTACTTGTGTTTTGTTGATTGCTCACTTTATGCACACTAATATATTGTCATTTATCTGAAAGATAAAAATACTAGTAAAAGCCAGGCATGGTGGCACACATCTGTAATCCCAGCACTTGGGAGGCTAAGGCAGGAGGATCACCACAAGTTTAAGGCCAGCCTGGTTACATAGTGAGACCCTACCTCCAAAAAAAAATAAAAATTAAAAAAATACTAGTAAAGAAGGTTTGTTTAGAAGATACTGAAATGTATAAATCTAAAAATATTTTGGTTCTCTTTCATATATTCTAATTGTGCTTGAAAAATCATACAGTAAATTAGTGTCTTAAATGTATAATTCAGTTTGGACAGAAATAACATCTTTACCTTTATCCAAGAATGTGGTCTGTCTTGCTTTTTGGTGCTGATTTGTGTGGAGGAGGAGGGTACTGGGAATGGAATTCAGAGCCTCCTGCATATTAAACATGCTCTACCACTGAGCTACAGCCTATGTCCTTTGTATTTGTTAATATTTCATGTCTTTCCGTTGATTTTTTTTTTTTTGGTAGGTTTCTAAACATTCTAATAATAGTGTGATACCATTATTGGAAAATCTGAGTGCACTTTTTTATCTTTGGTATTGGGGATTGAACCCAGAGTCTCACTCATACTAAGTAAGCACTGTACCTCTGAACTACATCCCCAGCCCTGCTATGGATGTTTTAAGTGACTGACAAGATACTAACTAGCACCATATTAAGTGATTATCTCTGACTGCTGGAGTGACAGGTGATTTGGGGGTTCATTTTCTTGGAGCTTGTTTACAAAAGTTTAATATTTGAGCATGCATAACTGTTTCTTTCTTTTTGGGTGTGTGTGAGCGCACTTGTGCACATTCACAAACACTAGGGATTGAACCCAGGACCTCCCACATGCTAAGCACGTGATCTGCCACTGCCATTTCTCATCATGTATAACTTTCTTATAAAAATATAATTGCCCAAAAGCTACTTCTAAAGTGTCTTTAAATACAGCTGTGTTTAAAATACATTTAAATAGTTCATTAGAAAAATATCTTATATTCATAAATACCATCTAAAAATAAAAATAACTCAATGTTTTTTTTCCTGAAAAACACAATTTTACCTGCCCATAACTTGAAATAGTAGCTTATACAGTTAAAAGATAGCAAAAGCTAGAAAATGTGTTGATTTACATTAATTTTTCTCTTCAGCAGTGGAAATTTTATAAGTCAATACTTGGTATTTTAAGTTGCATAGTATAGAATTGTTTTCACGGTTGGCCATAATCTTAATTGTTTAACATCTAATACATTCTAAAAATCTGCTAAGTTTTATAGTTATACATTATACAGAGGTATTTACTCCTGTTCCTAACTGTAATCTCTTCACAGTATAGAATTTCTGACAAGATGACTGTTAAAGAAGACAAAGAAAATATTTATGAAGTTTGCAAAAGGTCTGTAACATTATTTCCAATCACACTCCACAGTTGTCACTGAACCAATTTGTATTTTGGGTGTGTTTCTCGTGCTGTGTTGTGTATGCTTGAGCTACTATACCACAAACCATACATGACTATAATTAATACGTCACATGCCCCCCAGATATAAAGGGTATTCTAGGCTACTTTACAGCTGTCTGTAGGTTTTTTGAGCCACAAGCATATTTTTTGAGGAAAGGTAAGGAGTGATGATAAAAGGAAAGAATGCATGTGTGACTTTTGTGAAGGTCACAGTGGCTAAAAGCAAATGAATGTTGAATTTTGAAAGCATCTTGCATAGATGCAGTGATTAGTACCAAGAGCTGAGAGCACAGTCACTAGAATATGGAAAACCACCGCACCTAGAATCAGAAGACTCCTTAGGACCGCCCGACCAGTCCTCTCTCTCACCTTGCTGTTGGGACGAGGCGCACCTGTGCTGGGTGCAGGGTCCTGTGGGGCTTCGTTCCAGGTCGGTGTCCTCACAAAGACTTGGTCAAGACACTGAAAAGGCGGCGAGAGTGTCCATTTATTGAAGGTAGAAAGGAAGTACGTCTCTCAGAGTGACAGCTGGCTGGTGGGCAGGCTCACGGGCCTCGGGGTAGGCCCTCTGAGGATAAGGGAGAGGGCTCTTACGTCGGAATTCCTGGGCTGCCTCTCTGATGCCAGCTAAGGCACTGGGACAGTCATCCTGTCACACAGTCACTTGACATGCCAGTAAACTGCCCTGTAGGAAAGTTTGCTTGGCTCCCTGCATGTGTAAATGAGGGCTTGAAAAGAGTATCTTCTGATCGGTCCTGTGAACAGGACCAGACTCAAATGAAGAACTGAAAAATAGCACTTTCCTGATTGGTTCTGTGTACAATGGTGATGACTGTCGCTGAGGAGTGCCCTCACCCTCGGAGTGTCCCTCACCCTGCTGCCCTTGTGTTAGAGCAAGGTCAGAGGATGGCCATGTCCAAGTCTATTTATGTCTAGGCGGTGGTTTTCAAAGGCTGATGCTTAGACAGCAGCATCCCATAGGAACACGTAGATACTGGGTCCGAAACTCTGCGAAGGGGCGCACTGACCTGTGTTCAGGAGAAGCTCGTCCTGGTACGTGCTTAGGTTTGAGGACTGTTAAGGAAAAGGATAGGGAAGAATTAGGTTGGCATCCAAGTCCAGAATGGTTCGTGACCATTTGGAGATATTATTAAACAAAATTACAAGGTCACTTTGTTTTTCTAATGAAAATACTTGACCTGCAAACTAAAATAGTGTCATCACAGCCTGAAAAGTTTTATCACTTGGCTGTACCACAGTTATCCCCTTGTGATGTTGGTCAGGTCACTATATCTCCCCGGGCCTCAGTCATCCAATCCAAAAAAGGACTTACTACATAGTCTCTTTCATCTGTAAAAATCCATAATCTCCCCTTTTTCGTTTTACATTGTTGCTTTTGTTTTATGGAGGGGGGCACAGTGGCTACACATTAGTGATATCCCAAGTTCAGAAGAGAACTGTTATCTTGCGTGAAATTTTAAAATTACATCAGTGGTACTAAATTTCAACTAGGTATAAGCCCTGTTTCTTACTGTTTTTACTGCTGTGGCCCAGAAAACTCCTACTGTGAAAACTTACTGGAATTGTTTTTGAGTTAAAAAAATTACAGTGTCTCCATGTTGGATAAGTCTCTTAAAAAGTAAACTCATTCCTATCTATGAGTCCTCCTGGCTTAAGTAATTTATTTTCCTTGATAAGTAACTTCCAGTTTAATTGTTTATAAAATTGACTACGTAGGATGTCACATACTTGGGCATGGTTATAGCTGCTTAAATCGGCAGTTTTGAAACAGTAACGTTTTCAATGCCTTCTCTCCCTAGAAGAATGTGTAATAGGTTTATTATATAGAGTAACCCTTAAATACAATTTGTATAGTAGTCTCCTTTCCCCTTGGGTGCATTCCAGAGCTGCCAAGAATACATGAAACTACAGCTAGTACCAAACCCTAGACAGAATATGAATTTTCATATACATACAAACCTATAAAAAAGTTCAATTTATAAATTACTTTCAGTAAGGAATTAACCACATTCATCAATAATAGAACAATCCTAACAGTAGGCTGTAATAAGCTGTGTAAATGAGAACAGTTCCCGGCCTGTGCCTAGGCTTCCTGCAGTGAGGTGAGGTGATGCAGATCCCACACAAAGCAGTGGGGGGGTGAACAAGCAAGCGTTGTGATGTGCAGTGGCCTCTACTTGAATATAGGTGGTGAAGAACCGAGCCAGCTGGCCTAACATGAAGGTTGCTACTAAGTGCTTAACTCGCGGGTAGCATGGATTGACAGGGCAGAGGGATGGTTCACTTCCCAGTTGGCACAAGACAGCATTTCATCACATTACTTAGAGATAGTATGTGATTCAAAACATTATTTCTCGGGTTCCCCATTTAATACTTTTGTACCACGACTGACCATAGGTAACTGAAACCATGGACGTAAAACCATTGGTAAAAGAAGAGTAATATAATTCACTCATTTTGTTTCACTGTCGGTAATTGGTTGGCATTTTCTGAATTAGATCAGCCTAGCACCTCCTCAAACCTTTTGTCTGGTGTGATCAAAAAAAAAAAAATCGCAGCCGGACGTGGTGGTTCATGCCTATAATCCCAGCACTCGGGAGGCTGAGGCAGGAGGATCGTTGTGAGTTTGAGGCCAGCCTGGGCTACAAAGTGAGCTCAAGGCCCGCCTGAACTGCATAGCAAGACCCTGTCTCAAAAGAGACCAAAAAAAAAAAAAAAAAATCACATGTAGTCTAGCTACATTGGAAGGCTGAGATGAGAGGGTTGCTTGAACCCAGTTCAAGGCCAGCCTGGGCAGTATAAGAGCCTGTCTTAGTTTTTGCTCTAGTTTTAACCATACCACCCATTCCCGTCCCTGCCCCAACCATTTAACAAGTTCTGGCTTTGTATTCAAGCAGGAATATTCTATTGAAAGTATTGAAGTATCCTATGCTATATAAAATCTGTAGAGTATTAGATTGCATTTTTACTTGATTCTCATTACTTCAGTATTTTTAAAACAAATTTAAATTCTGAGTGCGGTTTTTCTGCTTACACAGCAAAGATTCTAGAAATGGAGAGATCATGGTTGGTGAATGTCAGTTAGCGACACTGAGCCCCAAACCTCTGCGCTTGTCAGCGCCCCCTGTGAATCTAAGTGGCCGTCAAGAGAACGCAGTACCAAAGCCCTGGATGAATGGTAAACTCGTTTTCTTAATACAGTCCTGTCGGCTTTGGGTAACGTAGAAACTGTGTAGGAGATGTTCCCATCAGAAACAAAAAAATCTAGAGAGAGAAATAGAAACAAGTACGGACTGTGTCAAAATTAGTTACCTTTAATATTTTTGATGGGGCAATTTCTGAAATATGTGTTACGTGTTAGTGGTACAGGTAAGTTACAGCAAATACCTAAAATATTTCTATTTTAATTTCATGCATTTGCATATCTATTTTAAGGTTTATGTCAGGTTTTCTTTAATGATACATAATGCTCCGAACAAAATTCCATCGAAGAATGAATTGGGAAGCTAAATAATCACTTCATACTGCATGAGCTTGACTCTCCCGCGCCTTTGCGGTGCTGACTTCCTGCTGCCTGGTGTTCTGCACTGTAGCAGCAAGTTCACAGTAGTCAGGTCTGTCCTCTCAAAAAGTCTTCCCCTTTTCACAGGGCGAATGACTGCAGAACTATGCAGCAAGACTTCAGACAGTTCCCTGTTATATCTGGAAGCTACGGAGGTCACAAATAAAATGACTTAAAACTAGAAATACTTTATTTGTACAGAAGAGTGTTTTACAGTGCCCTAGTTCTCAAAAAAGACCACCATGAAGGAGTAATGGCTGGCATATTAGCCAGGTTGGGCTGCCGTAGCACCATACTAGAGACAGGTAAATTAACCCATAGATACCGGTTTCACACGGTTGTGAAGGCTAAAGGTCCGAGAACAAGGTTCCAGCGGGACTCAGTTTTTGGTAAGGGCGCTGTTTCTGGCTTGCGGAAGGCTCCCTTCTTGCTAAGCTCACACATCCTTTCTTGGACATGTGCAAGTACAGAGTGCTTTGGCGTCTGTTCCTACAAGGACTCATATGTATGACTTCATTTGACCCAAAGGCCTGAGCTGTAAAGGCCCAATCTCCAAACACAGTCACATCTCAGGTTAGGGCATTAGTATTCAGTTTGGCAGGGGAACCCAGTCCAGTCCATAGCACTGGGTTTGGTAGCATCCTTCCTTCAGGCTTACTGTGTGTGGTGTTCGTCTGTTAGAGGTGTATCATTTGAATGCAGTGCTCAGTGCTACAGTGTAAGGCTTTTAAGAAAGTCCTCTGCAGCTTACAGTGAGAAGTGTTAATTCAGACCTAGAAATGCATGAACGATACTCAAAATGCCCTGTTGTACAGTAACACACATAGCAGTACAGTCTGTAAAGGGAACATGTATGTTCCAGAGTGAAACTTCAAAGCAGCTGGTAGTGTCCATTGTTCTGATGGGAAGGAGGGGAACAGGCTGCTGTAAAATGCCATTCTAATCGTTTCTAGATGTCAGATTTCCCGGAAAACCTTCTGTCCTCAAGCTGCAGAATCCTGAAGCTTGTGAAATATTCAAAAGGGAAAAAAATATAGAGGTAAGAAAAATACTTTTTCTTACTTAAGAAAAAGTAACCCAGACATTGGGCCCCTTCTGATTGTTAGTCTGTCATCATTTGTAAGCAGTCCCAGACATTCAGGTTTTGAGTGGGGACTCATGGTAAAGAGCATATGCACAACGTCAGAGTTAGAAGCGGAGAAAGGAGAGCCCCGAACCAAAACTAGAGCGCCCGTCGTGAAGGGGAGGGTGCTGACGGAAGCGCTCTCTGCGACGTGGTCCGTGGCCTTCTCCACTGCGTGCCTGTTCCTGTCAGAGAAGCCAAGGAGATCTGGTTCTCATGGTGCATCTGGGATATGATGCAGGCTGTAACCAGGCTAACTCTCTGTGAAAGGGGAGGCAGAAGGATGCCAGGAAAGAGGGGCTGGGAGGCCAGGTGGCACGCGTCAGGCTAGGAGTCCATGGGATATTTCCGTGCTTTCCTGTCAAGTTTGCTAGGAACCTAAAAGTAAAGTTCTAAAAGATGTAAAGTCAAACTCTAACCTTGGTGGAATATTTTACACTAAGAAAGATTAAGAAAAGTCACAGACAGATCACTCTAAATTGTTTCAAATGTAAATTTGGGGGGTATCTTTTCTTAGCAAATGAGTAAACAGTTTACTTTGAAGTATTTCTGTTGTTTCAGGGTTGGAAGTGTAACTCAGCGGTAGGGCAGAGGCTTAGTGTGTCTGAAGGCCCCGTGTTTGAGTCCCAGCACCACAAAAAATACATACACGTTTCTGTTGTTTCAGATGTTTTCTCATGGGCCATGTTTTCAATTAACACAGAAAGGTATTTTTTTCTAATTTTCTAGATGTTCCAGAAGCCACTGGGGCTGATGATCCCCCACAGATACTGCAAGTTTCATTTTAACACCATCCGAGGCTGTGAGCGATCACTGTGCAAGTTTGCTCATGTGCCTGAGCCGGGGGATGAAAAGGTAAAATGAAGGCAGACGTGGGCATAGTTTTTTTATTGGGGTCTTGGCCTAGCCCCAATCTCCTAAACAAGCAAATGGCAAACAGCTTAAGTAAAAGAGACCAGTGGTATGATTTTGGGGGCTCCGGGAAGGTCAGAACTCTCTCTCAGGAGCAAAAACTCTCTGGAGTAGGGATAAAGAACTTCTCTGGACACCCGTACTTATTCCCACACTTGGGGGTGAAGGAAGGGGACGGTTTGAAAGCCCAAAGCCCGAGAAGTTGAAACAAAGGCAGTAAGTTCTGCCAGTTAAGAGAACTGTCTGTTCTCTAAGGTTCGAAGCCTTATTGCTCTGGATTAGGGTGAGTCTGCAGCCGTGTCCTCAGTGTTATCTTTACTTCAGAGCCCTGTGAAAGCACTTTTCCAGCCGAGCCAGAGGTCCCTGTGTTCAGCAACTTAACCCTGGACAGCCCGGTCTCCAAAAGCTTTTCCTATCTCAGTCATGCATTTTAATTTGGATTTTCAGTTTCTTCTCATAGCATGGGTGAGCTTGTACCTATTGTGCTTTATACAAATGGTATTATTCAATGTTCTTTTGTATATGACTTCCTTTTTATTTTTAGCTTATTGTTTAAGAAACAGAATCTTACTATGCTGCCCAGACTTGGCCTCAAACTTCTGGGCAGAGCCACCCTCCTACATCAGCCACCTTGAGTACCGCACCAAGGCCTACAAGTTTGTGCCAAAGTGCGGCTTGCCTGCTTTTACTTTATAGTTTTGAAATAGGTCTGTTATTTGTTAGTTGTAGATTGTTTTTCATTGCTGTATAATAACTAGTATTCCATTGTGTGAGTATATCAAGATTCATTTTGTGGATAAATAATACTGGGGTTTTTTTGCTTTTTTTTAATCTTAAAAAATAAAGAAAACATTAACAGACAGACATCCATTTACAAAATAGCATAAGGATAATACCAACAAAACAGAGTTACAGACAGAGTTGTAGGAAATTAACCATGGTTGTTGTATTACTTACTGATAACTTCCAAGTGGTTTCTCAGGAAAACAAATAGAGATATACAAGATTGGTCAAACAAGTAATCGTTAACTGTTCCTTTCTGTAGAGCAATATAAGACATTAGTACAAGTATGTTAGCTATCCTGTATATACATACTTACATAATTTCCCCTTCTTTCCCTTCTCTTTTCCCACACTCCAGTTGCCCTTTACTTTTGAGCATCTTCCTTTCATTTCACATGTCTGTCATACCTTCTATTTTTTATTCACTCTTTCAGGTCTTACGCTATAGTGAGACAATACGATGCTTACATGTGCAGGTCTGATTTATTTCATGTGTGAGTATGGTCTCTAGTTGTGACTATTTACCTATAAAAGTCTCGAGTTGATCTTTCTTTATAGCTGAGTAGTGTTCCATTATATAAAAATACCACAATTTTTTCATCCAATCCTCAGTGGATGAGCATTTGGGTTGCTTCCACAATTTAGCAATTACAGATTGCACTGCTATGAACCTGGGTGCACATACATCGCTGTGATATGGTGTTTTCTGATCTTCTGGGAAAATACCCAGAAGGGGAATAGCTGGGTTGAATGGAACCTCTAGACCTAGTTTGCTGGGGAATCTCCAAACTGATTTCCTCAGTGGTTTCACCAGTCGAGGTGCGTATTACAGCAGTGATGCTCTTGGTGTTCTTCTGCACGGTTTTGGAGAACAGATGTACACATTCTCAGAGATTACACTTAAACTGGAGTTGCTGCTCCTGGTGTCTGTGTATGTTCAATCTTAGTAGATGCTGAACAGGTTTCCAGAGTGGTTACACAGATCACTGTCGCCACCAGTGTCAGAGTTCTGGATGGGTCACATCCTTTCCACCTGTTGATGTGTTAAGCCTTTTAATTTTAGCCGTCCTGGGGGTGAGTAGTGATGTCTGCCCTGGTGATTGATGGGGTTGAGCATCTTTCAAAAATGTACCTTGGACATTTGGATATATTCTTTTTGGAAGTATCCAAATATTCTCCCTGTATCCTATGGGATTATCTCTTTTATACCAACATACAGGAACTCCAGATAAGGTTTTTTTGTTGAATATACATAATACCCATTTTTTTACTGCTTTATAAGTTGCCTTTTTATCCTTTTTAAGCTATCTTTCAAGAAACAACTTTTATGTAGTCCAATTTGTCAGTCATTTTCTTTTTATGGTGTTAACTTTTTGCATCCTCTTGAGCATGTCTTTGCCAAGATCATGATAATGTTCTCCTGTGTCTTTTCCTTTAAAAGCTGGCTGTTTTTTGCCTTTTGTGTTTAGAACTCTCATCCAGCTAGAGCTGGGGTTTTCTGTAATAGGAGAAGAGGGTCTGTTTTTCCATGTGGACTTCCAGGTTACCCAGCACCGCTTATTAAAAAGGTCGTTGTTCCCGCATGGCACAGCTGTCTCACCCTGTCACAGATTCACTGACAGTGTAAGAGTGGGTCTCTCCCTAGGCTCGGTTCTCCTAAGCTGTCAGTGTGTTTATCCTGGCACCAGAAATGGTTATTTTTAAAATAATTTAAATAAGGTTTCCATAATGAACTCAGTATGCATTTCAAACCTGTGAGTTAACCAAAGTCAGCCTTAATTAGGCTCTTTTTAAAATTTTGAAATAAGCCAAAGGATAACATTGAAATTTTTGTAGTTCTTATGAAATATAAAAAGCTAATTTTATATTTTTTTATGACTTTCGTAGGTCTGCATGGAGGTATTTAAGAAATACATAAGTATCAATGAACTGTGCTTGCTACAGCGCGCAGGTATGAAGGAACTAAATGTTACAGATTCATGAATGTGTTTCACAGGATGGGCTGTTTTCTCTTATAGTTTGAAAATAAGTTTAAAGCTTCCTACGTCTGAAAGCTGAATGTCCTAATGGCTCACTTGGCCATAGGCTTAAAAATAAATACAGTAACTTGGTTAATAAACAATTATCTAGGGGCTGGGGATTTAGCTCAGCGGCAAAATCGCCTGCCTGGCAAGCGCAAGGTCGTGAGTTCGGTTCCTGGTACCGGAGAAAAATCAAAAAAAAAATAAATAAATAAATAAACAATTATCTACCAAAGCTTTCTTATTTACTAATATTTTCATGACTTAGAAATTTCTTTTAAGGGGCTGGGGATTTAGCTCAGCAGCACAGTGCCTGCCTGGCAAGCACAGGGTTGTGAGTTGGATTCCCAGTCCCGGAAAAAAAAAACAAAAAAAAAAAAATGAAAAAAGAAAAAAATTTCATTTATAGATTAGGAGGAAAGGGAACTTCATTAGCCTTTAATATCTAAAAGGATCATGTAGAACCTCCTTGTAGGTTCTATCAGGGTGTAGAACATCCTTCCCTCCTTCATCCTTCTTTTCACACTTCCCCAGGGCCAGCACACCATCCCCAGGGAGGTGTGCAGCTCCCTCAGGAGGCCAGGGTGTGTCAGGTCCGTGCTGCCCCTGCCCTGCCCTGCCCTACCCTGTGGCGGAGACGCCTCCTTCTAACCCCTTCCCCATGTCACAGACCGACTTAGCTTCCAAAGCTTAGGCTTAGGAAATAGGATCAGTTTCTCTGTCAGGTCTTGTCTGAGTCCACAGCCCTGTCCCATTCTTTGTGTTCCTCTCCGTATACCAGGTTGAGAGCCCCGGGAGGACAGTGTATGTCAGTGACCCCCCAGACCACGTGGTGTGGTGGCCACGCACCGAAGCTCCCCCTCACCTTCTCTCAGCCTCATTCGGCTGCATACAGAGGCTCCGTCCAGCTTATTGTTCTGTCTCGCAGCCCATGGTATTTTCCCAGGGGTTGGAAGACGCATCCCCAGGAACTTCATACTGAGTAGAGGAAAAAGGACCCTTTATGGGAATGTGATCTGCGGGACTGTGATAGTCAAGGAGAAGCAGCTGCACGTGATTGGATGTGGGTGAATTTTTAAGTTCCAAAAATAACATCATAACATGAACCCAGAGAAAAAGGGAATGGCACGGAGCAGCTACAGAGTCCCAAAAGTGCAGTTCCGTGTGGAGGCCCACTGTGCACACAGGAGAAATACATCTGAATTGAGTTTTAAAACAATTCATACAGAAAAGTAAGAGCTTATAGCAAAGAATAAATGTAAGAGCTCATCATGAGCCTGTGGACCCACGTGCACACCTGTAACCCTAGCACTTGGGAGGCTGAGACAGGAGGATTGTCCTGGGTTTGAGCCCAGCCTAGTTTATGTAATGAGTTCAAGGACAGTCCAAACTGAACAGTGAGACCTTGTCTAAAAAGAGCCTGTGAGCTGGGCGTGGTAGGGCATGCCTGTAATCCCAACACTCGAATGGGTTTGGCCTGAGGCAGGAGGATCGTTGCAAGTTCGAGGCCAGCCTGGGCTACAAAGTGAGCTCAAAGTCAGCCTGAACTGCATAGCAAGACCCTGTCTCAAAAAGAAAAATAAATAAATAAATAAATAAAAAATAAAAAGAGCCTATGGAAATTGTTACAAAAATAGAAACTTAGATCAGTTGAATAGAAGATACCTCAGAATAGACCTGGTCTTGTATACAAGGGGGCTTAGTGTTTACAAAGACCATATGATTTGAGAGAGGAGTTATTTAATAAGTGGTACTAAGATAACAGGATGGCGGTGTACAAGATAGAGTCCGAGTACTATCCACATAAGGTATGGATGGAACTGCTTGGACCTATAGAGTGGCCCAGGGGCCACATCGGTGCCTAAAGAAAGGTAGCTGAGTGGAATTTTAACTTTTTATTTAGAAGTAATTTCTAACTCATAAAAGGTTACAGGCATAAGAATAGTACAAGGAATATTCATATCCTTCATTATTTGTACTTTATGTCCCCCAGGCGTGCGTGCATGGGTATGTGTGTGTGTGTGTGTGTGTGTAAGAGAGAAAGAGAGAGAGAGATGCAGTTACTACTTAAAGGTATGTTGCATACATTATGGTCCTTTACCCCTAAGTACTTTGTGTGTGTGTGTGTGTGTGTGTGTGTGTGTGTGTGTGTGTGGGAGAGGGAGGGAGGGAGAGATGCAGTTACCACTTAAAGGTATGTTACATACATTATGGTCCTTTACCCCTAAGTACTTCAGCGCACATTTCCTAAAAATAAGATAGCCTTTTGTGTAAGGCGTGGTGGTTTTGTCTAATCTGTTTGTATTCAGATTCTGTTACTTTATAGCATTTCCTCCTTTACTGACAGTCGAGGATCTAGTCCAGCATTAACTATTCATTTGGTTGTCAGGTCTCTTTAGCCTCTTTTAACTTGGAACATTTTCAGTTTTCCTCTGACTCTGTGTGTGTGTGTGTATACATTTAAGCATTTTTTCCATTGGCATTATATGCATTCACAGTGTTGTATAACCGTCACCACTGTCCATTCATTTTCGAAACTTCTTCATTCCAAACAGCAGCTGTAGGGGCTGGGGATTTAGCTCAGCGGCAAAGCACCTGCTTGGCAAGCGCAAGGTCGTGAGTTCTGTTCCCAGTACCAGAGAAAAACCAAAAAAAAAAAAAAAAAAAACGACAAACAACAGCTGTAACCATTAAACAGTAACGTCCCGTTGCCCCAGCAGCTGCCCCCAATACCTGCTGATCTACTTTCTGGCTCTGCTGCCTACTCTAGGGACTTCATGTAAGTGGTGTTATTTCACAACTGACTTATTTCTCAACATAAAGTCTCCAAGGTTCATCATGTTACATTATGCATCAGAATCTCCGTCCTTGTTAAGGCTAATGTTCCCTTGTATGCATATGTCACGTTTCTCTTCTGTTAGTGAACACCAGGGTTGTCTCCACCTTTGGCGTCAGTGAGTGAGGTCGCTGATAGCCTTCATGTGCAGGAAGTGTCTGACTCCCTGCTTTCAGTTCTGTGGGTTGATGCCTAGGAGCAAGACCATGGGCCTGCTTGTATGTTTTATATTTACGCTTCCACGTAAAATTTCCTTTCCAGAAGCTTAATGGCTAAAACCATTTGGGAAAACTACTGTTTGGTGTAACCAAAATGAATCAGTATGCTGTAATAACAACTCAGGAGAAAACTAAGTTTTTTTATATTCGCTTTTTTGAAAAGGTGTGATTTCCATAATTTTAATTAAAGGAAGTACAAAAGATACGAAGTTGATCATACACATTTAAACTTAAAAAGCCTTTAGCACATCTTAGATTTACCATTGGTAATGTACAGAAATATTTGAATTTTAAGGCTAAGGAGTTCAGTCAGCTGTTTACCACGGGCTGAGCTTTGCTTCTGCGTGTGAAACTGGAAGCAGATCTGGAGAGAGCCTCGGCCCCTCCTGGGCCAGCCCGGGCCGTCCTAGTCAGAGGCATGAGGAAGACACCTGGAGGTGGTTGGGCCCTCGGGAAAGCAGCATTCTGAGTGGACAGGATCTTTTAAAAAGCAGGATAGCAGGTTGTACCAAAAGCTGTCAAATGCATAAGCCTTTGCCACCCAACACTTTCACAGGAAGGGTCATTTTTTAGTTGCATTAACATTTTAAAAATAATAATTGCAAAAAGGAGGGTCACATAGAAATCAGTGAACAATTATATACATACATAGATTCTTCTTAACTAGCCTTTTAATATCTACAGTCCTGGTTTTATTAATGAATTATGATAGAAACTCTGAATTTCTTCTTCTAAGGTAGATTTAGACTGTAAATTCAGCCCCCCAATAAAGGAGCGAGATTTATCTCTATGTGCCCATGGATGTAGTATACACAGCAGCTTTCTAGCAGTGTTGAATATTACTATACCATATTATAAAAGTTGTTAAAAAGTACTGTAATTTTAAAATTAATTTTACAGTTGTGCTACTGAACTTTGGTATTATTATGTTTGCAAGCAACACCAGCTAGTAATAATTAATTTTACAAGTAATTGAGCTAGAAATAAGTATTTCTGGTAGTGATAATTAACACAAAAATAAAACCAAAAGTGGCCAGGAGTGGTGGTGCATACCTATAATCCCAGCACTTGGGAGGCTAAGGCAGGAGGATCACCTCAAATTCAGGGTCAGCCTGGGCTACATAGTGAGTTCAAGGCCAGCCTGAACTGCACAGTGAAACTTTGTCTTTAAAAAAAAAAAAAAAAAAAGTTAAAACCAAAATAACTTTTTGGTTTTTTTTTTGGTACTGACACTCAAACTCATGACCTCAGGCTTGCCAGGCAAGCACTTACGCTGCTGAGCTACATCCCTGGCCCAACTTTGGTTTTCTGTTTTTGTTTTTGTTTTTGTTTTTTGGTACCAGAAATCTAACTCAGAACCTTGCACTTGCCAGGCTGGCACTTGTGCCTCTGAGCTATGTCCCTGGCCCCAAAATAACTTTTCTAAGGCAATTTTAGCCAAAATGTACAGAGTTTGATATGGAAAGTTTAGAAGTGGGGGAAAAAAGAATGAAGTGGCCTAAGTTAATTTTAGGTCTTATTTTGTGTGTTTCGTGTGTGTGTGTGACCAACACTCAGGCTAGTCTTAAACTTAAATGATCCTCCTGCCTGAGATTCCAGAGTGCTGGGATTATGGGCCTGGGCTACCACATCTGGCTCCCAATTTTTTTTTTTTTTTTTTTTTATTTTCTCCGGTACCGGGAACCGAACTCACAACCTTGCGCTTGCCAGGCAGGCGCTTTGCCGCTGAGCTAAATCCCCAGCCCATCTGGCTCCCAATTAACTGTAGTAAAATTAATGCAAAAAAGTTGGAAATAGTGTAAGTGCTATATAGAAAATAGATTAAGAAATTGGACAAAAAAAATTTTAAAACGGCTTTCTCAAAAATTAATCAGTATTATATTTTAGTAGAATATCCATCCATAATCATAAATAGGAATAAAAAACGTCCCACGTCAGTACACTGGTAGAGTTGACAAAAATAAGTATATGTTAAAGTAGTCTGCACCCACCACCAGCTTCTGCACCTTCTCACACACATGCAGCCCACATCCAAGGCTCAAGCCTCCCTGTCCCTGATGCTCCAGGAGCTTGTGTTGAGCCCGGCTATGTCTGGCAGCTTGGACTGAGGTCTTGTGGATGGTGTCTGAACACTCTGAATGCTAAATGAACTTGGCTGACTTCAAATGTTACTTCCGTTTTGACTTTTGCTTTAATTTCATCAAGTATTTCTGGTACTGGCAATGTGTCTTTCAGGATTAATTTATAACTATCTTTAAATGTAGAAAATTTTTCTTAGAAAATGTAGATATCTTAAAAGCAACAAATAACTATTTTTCCACTTTCAGTAAACATATTTATGGAGTACTACAGGAAGTTTCCCCCCGGGATGCATTTTGACTTACAAGTGCTCAACGAGCTCCTGCTTTCTTTACTCAGATACTGCCTACTGAAGGAAGTATTTCAGGTAGTGAACCTCAGCATAATGATTAAAATGCTGGTAAGTAACCTGAGAACGTCATTTTTAGAAAATATTTTACATGAGTATCCTTGTTGTTTTTTTTAAGTTAGCAGATAACTTTCTGTGTTTGTTAAATACTTCCTAGAGAAAGCTTGTTCTTCAGCGTAAACAAATTTGAGAAACTTAAAGTGTACTGAAAGAAGGTATTAAAATGAATGTAACTTTTTTGTTTTATTCAGCCTGCTCTAAAAATATTACTACAAATATTTGAGCATGTGGCAACTATGAAATTAAGGAATGCTGTACCTGCTTTAATTGATATCTTTTGTAAGGTACGATTTCTCTCTTTTATTTTCTAATTTGAATATCCAAGAAAGTAATTATTTCTACATTCACCCTTTACATCCTGGATGTCAGAGAATACTATTTTCAGAAATGGTTGATTTTTCCTCCTGGAATAGTTTGTAGACAGACTCTGGTAACTGACAAGCCTTCCCCTTAAGCGAATAGTTCCACGCACCCTAAGTGACTGCTTTCTGATTTGTAAATATCTTCGTCTCTATTCTTCAAGCATAGAGAAAATTCTTTCTCTAAAAGATGTGAGGTCATTTATAATAAAAATAAGTGAATTAATAACTAAATAGAAAATTGCGACCAAAACAAAATAGAAACATAGTATCTAAGAATTTGTTTTAAATTTGGTACTAGCCAGGCGTGGTGGTGCATGCCTGTAATCCCGGTGCTCAGGAGGCTCAGGCAGGAGGATTGTGGGGAGTTCGAGGCCAGCCTGAACTACATAGCGACAGCCTGAACTACATAGCGAGACCCTGTCTCAAAAAGACTAAAAACTACACCATAACCACTCTCACAGATGGGTGGATATTTGAGTGAATGCGTTCAGTTCCACACTAGGAGGCTTGACAGAATGCGTGTTTGGAAATATTAACTCAGAAGTTGCTTACCACTATATAGCTGTTGCAAACCTCAGTGAGAGGGTTGAGTGTGGCTCGGTGTAGAGCACATGCCCAGTGTGCTCAGAGTCCTGGGCTCGGTCCCCAGCACCTCAGAGAGAAATAAAAAAGGAAACCTCATGAGGATCGCATAAAGTGTCTGACACTGAATAACTTCACTTTCTGCAAAATGTTTCCCAGTTACTGTCCAAATAAAATTACCTTTAGTGGTGACCATCTGACAGAGACAGTGTGTCATTTTTGCTTGGTTAATATGAGCCTGGTTTCTGGGACAACTTTAAAGGTGTCACCAAATCTGAGGTAATTTTACTGAGAGTCCAGAGGTAGGGAAAAAATCTCAGCAACTATTTGCTATTATTTTTCTTCATTAAACTGAATTCTGCCTTAAAATACACATCAGTTAGAAATTCTAGCCACCCATGGGGGCACACACCTATAATCCCTGCACTGTGGAGGGTGAGGCAGGAGAATTGTTTTGAGTTCGAGACCAGCTTGGGCTATGAAGTGAGCTCAAGGCCAGCCTGAATTGCGTAGGGAGACCCTGTCTGAAAAAGACAAAAAAAAAGAGAGCGCAGTTCTAACAGCTGTCTAGGTGTGGCGGCGTATACTTGTAATTCCAGCACTCTGGGAAGCTGAAGTAGGAGGGTCTCAAGTTCAAGCCCAGACTGGGCAGCTTGGCAGCTCAATGAGACCTGCCTCAAAGTAAGAAGAGGACTAGGGATGTAGCCTAGTGTGAAGGCCCTGGGTTCAACCCCCAGTACCCCCCCAGAGATAGTTCTAATATCAGACTTACAGCTTCTTAGATAGGCATGTGTTATTGCTTGGGGTAGGTAGCTTCTCTTTTAGTCTCCCCTGCTATTGTTTTGCTGTCCTACCCCAAATTCTTATTTCCTGGTACTGCTTTCAAATCTAGGCTGAAGAGGTAAGGCACAATTCACCCAGACATTCCAAAAAGAAGGTCTGATACTTTAATAATTTCTGAATAGGAAGGAATTCCCAAAAACCAGAATGGAACCATAGAAGATTCTTAGTAAAAATGTTGCTCACGGAATGTCACACAGCTCTCAGCTGAATCTGTCATAATCCTGTGCCCACCCTGCTCATAGTAGCCTGGGGCAGAGCTGTAATAAGACTGTCAGCCTGCAGCCTGTGTGCTCCAGCCCTTCCGGGGTAGCATCGTGCCCCAGAAGAGCTGTCGGAGGAGCCCTTCCTTTGTGCATTCCCAGGGCAGACTCCTAGCTGTCTCCAGTAAAGCCAAGGTACACGAAGAAGACAGGAAATGAGGCAAATGTGAACTAAGGAAAAACTGTCACATGGGTCTTTTTAAAGTGACGTAGTGTACTGATTATACATGGGCCGCGAGTCGTACCTGGGCTGTCACAGACTGTTCTCTGGCCGCAGCCCCCTTCGGAGGAGGCTCACAGGCGGCTGCACTGAAAGCACCTGAGCCCCACTGAGGAGGGGCAGGTGGTAAACGGTGCACTGACTTCGACAGGAGAAAGTTCAGTTTTTACATTGAAAACTCATTATTTTTACTTTAAATTCTTAAGGTGTGTTTGTGGTTGTCAAACGTTGGAGAAAATATGCTCAGGATTTTTTATTGAGTTTCAGTTTCAACATGCATCAGCTCTCGCGGCAGTGTTGGTTGTTCACGCACATTGGCTTCTCAGCTCTTCCACAGCGTCACAGTAACTACTTTTTTCTCTTCTGCAGCTTGTTGAAGCTGGGATGGTGCTTGACCCAGAACATTTTAACTATATTGTTAAGCTTTTATGCCAACTGCAGGCTTCCAAACAAGACATAGCTGCAATTTTGGAAATCAAATCCAGGTGAGAAAAATCATTATTGTTAAGGCTAGAATATGTATACTCTAGCAAGGACCTATACAGGATGACGGCAGAGCGCTTTGAACTGCGCATCTGCACAAGCATCTGTATGGCAGCCATCGGGAGCCCTCCCAGCTCTTCGTGACGCCTGCCTCACCGAGCCCCTCAGTGCCTCACTTCACCCCAGCACCTGGTACATGAAGTACAAAAGAGTCCTTTTCTTCTTGTGCACTCGCATCTTGTCATTTTAGTTTAATAAAATGTCTTAGTGCCTCTTGTGTTAGCTTTTTTCTGTTGCTATGACAAATGCCTGAGAAAACCAACTTACCGAGGGAAAGTTTACTTTGGCTCACGATTTCAGCGCTTTCAGCCGTGGTCCTTGGTCCTGCTGTTCCTGCACCTGTGCTGAGGCAGCACATAATGGCAGGGAGTGTGCAGCGGAGTGGACCAGCCACCTCATAGTAGCCAGGAAACAGAGTGAGCACAGAAGGGGCCAGGGAGGGGCCGTGCCCTTTACAGACACACCCACTGCCCTGTTTCCTGCTGTGCCTGTGCCTTGCAGGAGGTCAGAGCCCACGTGATCTAGTCGCTTCCCACAGCCGCACGTCGGAACACTGCTGCCCAGCTGCAGCACGTACTCCATGTGCCCGCCTGGCGCCTCTCCTGCATTGCATTCGTTCTCTGTTTGGCCATGGCCTCTGGAGGCCTTGGCTTTTTAACCTCTGATAATATACACTATTTTTACTAAAGTATAACTTACATAGAAAAAATATACAAATTATGAGTACCTCAATGAACCATAACTTTTTAAATAAAATGAGATTTGATAAAGACTAAATGGCATCAACCACCCAAGCCCTTCAGAATTCTCAAAACTCTGTATCTCATTCTTCTCTATCTGCTAATGCAGAGGTTCCCAGATTCTCTTGGTGCAGAGTCCCAAGGCCAAAAGAAATACATTAGCAGTCCCATTCATTAAAGAGTTAGATCCAGAGCAGTCAGTGGTAGCATTCGTGCAGTATCTGACAGTGGCGCTGGGAGATGCCAGCACACCGCAGTGCCACCCTATGGTTTCGTGGGGAGCCCTACATGCCTTGGTGCAGTCAGGGAGCCGCAGCTCTTGGGGATGCTGCTGCCCACCAGGCACCAGCAGCGAAGTTAATTGGAGTTTTTCATTTTAACTCCTGGTGGCCAACATTATTTATGTTCCTACGAAAATTAGAACTTGTACTTGGATTAAATAGATTTGAAGATCTACCTAGGAGGTGAAATTCTGTGAGAAAAGTACAGTTCATTTAGCTCACACTTCTGGAATGTGATCCATTTTAAGTAGGATGTCCCAGTGTTCTGAACATTAAGTTCATTCTTTCCCTGGGCCATGTGCGCTCTGGGCTACGGCAGGGAGGTTAAGTGGCTGGAAGATTTTAGTCTTTTGCCAGATAGAGTCGCAGCCAGCCTAGGGAAGTGTGCGCAGAAGCTGGAGGGGGCAGCATCCTTGTACCAGGGCAGCCCCAGACCTCCCCGCTTCACACAGTGGCTGGGAGTGAGATCTGTTGTGTGGGAAGCCTGGAACACACCACCCGTTTTCAGATTTTGAGAATGACAGCCCTGCAGTTGTTCCTACAGTCCTTCACACTCGCCCAGTGCAGAGTGGTTTGCAGTGTTCTTTACAAGGTGCTAATGCTGGTGTCCTGTTGCATGGACAGGAGAGTGTTGAGGGAACAGGGACGTAACCGTGAGGCGTTAAGGGTGTGGGTCATGATTGGGCTTGACCCAGCCCCAAAGGAAAAGAAATTCGTGCATATTATTTTATGCTTGAATTTTCCTAACTCCATGTGAAATAATTAACCTTTCCATGATACAGAAATGAGTTTTAATGGATATTAATACTTCGATTTTTGTATTTTTTAATTAGCTAGTTTACAGTTCATTTGAAAGGTTTTCAAAATACATATGCTGGCCACAAGAATTTGAACATTTATTGAGAATTTGTTTGCCTAACAAGAAATTTGTTAATATACATTCAGTGATTATTTTAAGATATTTACATTGATAGCAATTACCGACATGTCAGGACTTCTGTCTTCTATTTTACTATTTCTTTTTTTTTTTTTTTTTTTGGTACTAAGAATCAAACTCAGGACCTTGTGCTTGCCAGGCAGGCGCTTGTGCCACTGAGCTATATCCCCGGCCATATTTTACTATTTCTTTTGTTTGACTCCTGTTTCCCTTTCTTTGTCTTCTTGTGGGGATTATCTATATTGTTTTTGTGTCTCTATGTATAGGTTTTTTAGTAATTGCTCTAATCAGTTTATCTTTTGACACAGTGATCCCATTTCTAAGAATGTACCCTGATATACTTCTATTGATACAAAAATCCATATACCAATGATTATTCAAAAGAGCATCATTTATAATTGCATAATATCAGAGATCACCTAAATGCCCACGCACTAGGTAAATAACATATGATATATGTATACATGGAGTACTGTACTTCAGAGCTGTAAAAGAGAAGAATGGGGAACCCCACTATGAGCTGATTTAGAGTGACGTCCAGGATATACTGCTGGTGAAGTGTTCTATATGCAGCCCTTACAGGACAGCAGTTGGAGGGTGATTCTGTACCCTCTACAGGAAATGCATTCTCCTCCAAAGGAAGGTTAAAAACTGAAGGAGGAAAGCAATACATCACAACACATTAGTTTTTAAAAGGGCGCAAGTGGCTCATATTACTATCAAATAAAGTAGACGTCATAGCAAAGAAAATTACCAGGGACAGGAAGACTATCTACTTAGGAAATGACCAGTGCACCCAGGAGACAGTTACCGTAAATGTGTGTGCCAAGCACCAGAGCTTTAGAGTACGTGAAGCCAAGTGACAGAACTGAAAGGAAGAGCAGACAGATCTGTCGTTACAGAGGAGAAAGGACTTGAACATCCCTCTCTTGGCAATTGAGAGATACTAGGAAATCAGAGATAAAATAAATACCACCACCATTTGTCAACGGGATCTGATAGACATTTACAGAAGTTTCCCAAGACAGAACACACATTCTTTTCAAGCACCTATGGGATATTCCCCAAGGGAGACCCGTAAGCTGAAAAATAAAGCAAACCTTAAAAAATCTAAAAGAATTCATACAGATTGCATTCTCTCACCTTAATGGAATCAACATTGGAAAACAATGAAGAATAAATGGAAAATCTCCCAGTGCTTAGAAATTAAATAACATGGCATACTTCCATACATCTGTGGATGAAGAGGAAGTCTCAAAACTCAACTTATAACTGAGTAAAAGTGAAACATTACAGTTTTGTAGACAGTTAAGGCAGTACATACAAAGAGAAAGATCTGTAGCCCTAGGTATTCCAAGCTCCTAACTCCATATATAAGAGCAAAAGAAATTCAAAGCCCAGAATCTACCAAGAGTGGTCCTAAAACTAATAAGTGGGTACAGCAAGGTAGCAGAATAAATGTCAGCACACAAAAGCAGTCGCATTTCTATACACTAGTAATGAAGTGGGGAAGCCAGATTTTGAAACACAGCACTATTTGTGAGGACTCAAAAAAATGAAATACCTAAAAATTTAACAACATATAACTCGTGCTGAAAGTTACAAAATGCTTGTGGAAGACATCAGAAGGGTAACTAAATGGAGCTACGTACTATGAATTGAGAGACTAATTATAATAAAGATACAAATTTTCCCAAAAGTAATCCATTGGTTTAATACTATTTTATATCTGAATGTAGCAGGGACTTCTGTATGTATCAAAAGCTTATTCTAAGATTTACATTCAAAGGTAAAAGAACTAGAATAACTAAAACAACTTCTGAAAAAAGAATAAAGTGAGAGGATTCACTCCTCCTGAGGTTAGACTTGCTGTGTAGCTACAGTGACAATGACAGTGTGGTATTGGGTGGTGAAAGAGTGAGTTTGGAACTTTTCTTCTCATACATTTAGGCATTATTTTTATATCTTTGTGTGAGTTGTCTGATTTTGTCTTATTTTTACCTCTTTGGGGTTCTAGGTTCCTTCATGTTTGAGATTTATAATATAAATATTAGGCCTTTGTCTGTGGTATACATATATTAAAATTTTTTTAACTCGTCACTTACTTTGATTTTGTGGTGCTTTTTGCCATGCAAAAATTTCTATTTGTGTGCAGCCTAATGTTTCAGTCCTTTCTTATTGCCGTTAGTTTTGAGCTGTTTTTTATTGCCTCTGGATTTCATGTCTTAATTTCAAGGAAAATACTCATGGTTCCTTCTGCTGCTCATACAGTTCCACTGTTACAGTTAGATTCCTCATCTGTTTGAGTTTATTCTTAGGTGTGCTGTGAGAAACAGATTTAAGTGTGTCTTTTCTAAATGGTCGCCCAACTTTCCCAGCAACGTGTAAAAGTCCATCCTTACTGCCAGTGACTTGCGAGGCCATCTCCATCTGAGATAGCAAATGTCTTACTATCTACTAGAAACCTGGGTCTGTTTCTACTCCTTGTATGTTATCCCACGGCCTGTCTGCTCCTGCACTGGTACTACACTATTTCAGTTACAGAGGCTTTCATAGTTTGTTTTAATATTTGGTAGGGCTGCTCCTCTTTCATAGTTGTACTTTTTCAGTGTTATTTTCTGGATCTTACAGGAATCTTTTTCCATATATTTAATACCAACTTCCTAACCCCACATAGTAACTTGTTGGTATTTTTATTGTAACTACATTATGTTTATGAATGAGCTTTGTTAAGATTAACATTTGTAATATGTCATTCTATTCAAGAACAAGGAATGTCTTTTCAGGTTTACTTACAGGTTTTCAGAAGTGTGTTATATTTCTCCTCATATAAATATTTAATATTTTTGGTGCTATTTGAGGTTTTCTGTACCATTAAGTACTCTAGAGTGACGTGTGTGTGTGTGTGTGTGTGTTTTGTACTGGGAATTGAACTCAGGACCTTGTGCTTGCTAGGCAGGTGCTGTGCCACTGAGCTATATCCCTGGCCCTTTGTGTATAATATTATATTCTACTCCCATACTCGGAAGTCATTAATATTGCAACTAGTTTCACTCTAGAATCTCTGACATTCTCCTGCTATGCTGTCACAGCATCTGCAGATAGACCTTCTCCTAAGACTTGTTCTGTCTGACTGCGCTGGTTCATATCTCCAGCACAAGTTGACCAGCGGTTAAATTGCATTCATCCATGCGTGGCTCCCCATCTTGATGGAGATGCCTCTGGAATTTTCTCATGCATATGCTTCTGACTTGGAGGCATATATATGTGATTGTTTCTAGGGAATGATCCTTCAGGGGCCCGGAGTGGTGGCACACGCCTGTAATCCCAGCACTCAGGAGACTGAACAGGAGGATCCTTGCTAGTTTGAGACCAGCCTGGGTTACAAAGTGAGCTCAAGGCCAGCCTGAACTGTGTAATGAGACTGTCTCAAAAAGACAAAAAAAAAATTCCTTCAGCACTTATACTGGAGTTTTGTCATGAATTGTTGAATTTTTTAAAATCAAAAATTTTTATTGTTTTTGTGTTTATGTGGCTTTGCAGGGTGCACATTTAAAAGTCAAATAATTTATTTTGTGTTAGTACATGTTTGCAATTCATCCAGTTTACAATCATCTTGGGAGTGGTTACATGTACATATTACCATTTGGTTTTTTAATTGTTAAATTTTTATCAAGACTTTCAGTACTGGGCCAGGGATATAACTCAGCGGCACAAGCACCTGCCTAGCAAGTGCAAGGTCCTGAGTTCGATTCCCAGTACCAAAAAAAAAAAAGAAGACTGCCAGTACTTACAAAGTTAATCATAATTTTTCCTATTGCTATTGTATATTGATGGACTTTCTAATACAGAATTTATATAACTAAATCTAAACTAAAGTAAAATAAATACTCCTTGGTCATGGTGTTTTATTTTCTTAATGTGGTGTTGGGTTCTGTCCCATAGTATTTTATTTCTTTTGTTGCATCATCATTCTCGAGTGACACTTGTGAATGCTTTGAAGTTTTCTTCCTTTGTCCTGTTTATCTAGTTTGTCAGTTGTTACACTTGCTTCATGAAAAGAGTTAGGAAGTTGTCCTGCCAGAGCTGCTGCTTTCATTTTTGTCTTTTCCCAAAAGCTGTGCATTTAAAAGATTTCCTTCTTTAAACCACACAGATTTTAAAGTTTCTTCCCTATTGTTTGTACTCTAATCTACTCAGCCTCCCCTCCCTGTTTCAACATTTCACACGTGGCGTATTCTGAAGTCGCTGTGTGACAGTCCTGTACTTCCCCTCATCAGTCCTTCCCCCAGGTCCTGTTCGTTGGCATGCTTGCTTTTTCTCTTGTTTTGTCACAGATCCTTGGAGAGCGGTGAGCATGATCTGGGCTGGGGAGGTCATGTCCTGGGAGGTGATCTCTCTTCTCCTTCATATTCATACTGTAAAGTTTTGGCGTCCTCATATATTCTGTGTGGGAGAGGTACGGTTTCCTGGGGAATTTGCTTTTTCATTCTTATTTTTGCCTGTGGTTTGAGGAAGAGAGCCATCTATATAGTTGCTATTTTCTTCCACTCTAAGGCATTTTCTTTTTCTTTTTAGTTTTATTTGGTTTTTGGTCTCACACTTGCCAGGCAGGTGCTGCACCACTGAGCTACATCCCCAGCCCTCTAAAGAATTTTTATAGCACACTTTAGGCATTCGGATTTCTCAGATCTCTTGAGTATATAACTATAGCACCAATTAGGAGCCATAGTGACTTTTCTGGGAGTGAACCTCAGTATAATTAATCCTTTTTATCATTAAAGGTTGCAGATGGGGCAGTTCACAAAGAGCTGGAAGCATGATTTAGATTCAGCATTGAATGAAGTAGAGGTATGACATTTATCTTATAAGTAAGTTGCAAGTATCTCTAAAAATCAGTAATGACAGGAAATGTTTGGATGATAACCTCACTTAAAGTTTTAAAAATGTAACTGTTAAAGAAAATGCTTAAGGAAAAGAAGTTTTTTTAACCAGTTAATATTTTGAAATGCAAACATTTTAATTTCTAGAGTTCTGGACTATTATAAAAAATAAGTGCTCATTTTCAAAGCTAACTTAAGATAGAATAATAACCCAAAAGTTTAGTGTTTTTCCGTGTGACTAGGCGGAGTGGCACCGTGCACAGGAAAACTGGCTTGCTTGGCAAGGCGACTGCAGGGTGTGACCAGTGAGAGCCGGCTGCGCCGTGCGTCCAGGCGTGCAGAGGGAGAGACAGGGCGCTCGGGGTGCTGTCACACTTAAACTTCACACAGCCCTGTATTCTTCTCAGTTCCTGCAGGTCAGATATGCGAGGCTTGCCTGCACTCTGTTGAGTAGCGAGGAATTATCTCAGGTCACACTGGTAGTATAGCTAATGCACATATGTCACAAATCCTCGTTTTTAAATTTTTTTTCTCATGATACAGACATGACCAATGCCTGGGCTGCAGGTTGGACACATCTGGTTTAGTTTTAAGCTATAATAGAAAACAGTAGGAAGAGAGTTGACTAAAATTTGCTCTGTAGCCTCTTCTGTAGAAAGGTAATGTCCAATATGACATCTAGGCCCCAAGTCATAAATGGCCAGAGAACTGTAAAATGCAGTCTCTAAAAGGCATACAATAACACATTGCTATGGAGCCCACACACATCATGCTGCTGGTCCTCCTGCCTTCCATAAACTCTGCCTCCCCTGTCCAGTTCAGATAGGAGAGAGATGTCACTGAGTGCTTTCAATCCCTTAAATGTACACACCTGTCTGGGCCTTGTGGAGCCTTCACCATAGTCACAAAGGTGAAGCGCAGCACCGTTACTGGCCGGACCCTTGTCAGTGAGTTTATAAGATATGCTTTTGTTTTATTAATCTCGATGTATTTAATGCCTCCATGTGCCTGGCCCATAGACATGCATAAATAACAGTTCTCCTTTTTACTTTTTTCTTTTCTTCTTCTTTTTAAACAACTTGTATAGAATTGTAAAGAAAAAGGTGACTGGACCAAATTGGGAAATTTATACATTAATGTAAAAATGGACTGTGAACAATTTGCGGATTTCCAAAGATTTTGTGCTTGTGTTGCTGAAACACTCACGAAAGATTATAAAGAAGAAAGACCAGGTGTTCCTTTCTGTGATTTTGCTGAGACAGGTAAAATGTCACTATTTTGAACCAACTATTACGTATTTAGAAGGCACAGTGTTCTTAACAGGAGCGTGAAGCTCCATTTGAAGATAAGTTAATGTTGCAGGTTTCAGATGTTCCATTTCCTCCTTATGAATCTTATCATCTACTTACTGAGTTGGACTGTAATGATAAAAGGGCAAGAATTGGTGTTTTAGTGTTAAATATTTCATATTCTTCTCATTGAGATTGGAAAAGCTATTGCTGGCAGATTATCCTGGAGCATCTGAATATTTGAACCACTACAGTCGCTGCTGTCTTCACTCTTACATCAGCGCAATTCATATAGTTTTGAGATTATTTAAAGTGAGCTTTCCACAGCATAGTCTTTCTCTAAAGGGTCTGGCAAACTTTGTAAAAGGCCAGTAGTAAATGTTTTAGCCATTGTTTATACGTATACAGTCTCTATCACATATTTTTCTGTATTTTTAAAGTGACCTTTAAAAATAAAAACCATCGTTAGCTCATATGATGTACAAAAACAGGCTGTAGGCTTGGCTTGGCCCCTGGGGCCAGAGTTTGCTAGTGCGTAGTTTGCTATCCTTGTGGTAGTACTGCACTAATAACCCCATGTTAATTTGCCTTTTCTATCTTTGTAAGTGACTGTCCATTTCATTTTCTTCCATACACCTCCTGCTTTTCAGTTGTCAAAGATCCACAGAATAGTGACGTAGATAAAACTTTGCTGGGAAGAATTGGAATCAGTGCTATGTACTTTTATCACAAGCTGTTGCAGTGGTCCAAGGTACTTTGTTAAGGTTTTGTGGGTTGGGTTGGGTTGGGTTTGGGTTTTGGTTTTGGCTTTGTTTGGTGTTAGTCTTAAGTTTTGTTAAAACTTAAGAACAGGAGGCTGGGGATATAGCTCAGTGGCATAAGCACCTGCCTGGCAAGCGCAAGATAGTGAGTTCGATCCCTGGTACTGCAAAAAAAAAAAAAAGAACAACAGCAAAAAAAGAACAGAACATAGGTTAACCCTGCAAATTAGGAGCTTGCTAGTAATCATTAGAGGCAGTAGAATGACAGCCAGGCTAACGAGTGCCCTGAGCAAATGGAAGGAAGTGGCATGAAACTGGTTATTATCTAAGATCTCCATATAGGGAATACTTAGGAGCTGGGCTGGATTCATACTTACTTGAAGCAATTTTCAGCTTATAACTTACTTTGCCAACTCCTGTCAGTAGCACTGTAATTTTGGAAGAGTTCAAGATGCCTTTCTTCAGACGAATTCAGCTTATTCACAATTAAGAAAACTCCTGAAAAAGCACCTCTTAGACATGGATACTATATATACCATACATCTTGATGTCTGACTTTTTGAGGTTTAGCTCACTATAGAAAGTCTCACGACTCAAGAACATACTGCATTTCTGTTCTTTAGGTTTCCCTGAGGTGGAGCAGAGGACTCAGTAGAGTCCAGTAGAGGGTAGGAAAACCCAAACTAGGGAGGAAGTGCCAGAGGAATGGAGTTAACCTAGAGGGTGATCACTCCTGAATTAACTATTGAAGTATAGCTTTTGTTACTCGCTAGCTGTTACAAAGGGGTAATTTTGTAATTAAATCTGTGTTTGGATAACATTTAAGGCATATCACCTATATAAATATAAAATTTAAGGAATAAAAAAATACTTTTAAACCCAGCCCAGTTATACAGAAAGCCCCAGGAGATCTTGAGCCTTTTCTGTGGTAGGCCTGGGGGGTGTGGATGAGATGTCCACATCCCAGCACTCACGTCCAACTTCAGGGGAGCCATAGCATTTGCTTCCTGGGCCTATAAGGAAACCAGGGCTACTGGACAAGAAGACCCTGTTTGAACACTCAGTATGTTTTGCTGATACTGTAGAGTATGTTTTAACTTGGTTATTACTTTTTTTTCTTTTTTTAAAAAAAGAAAAAGGTTTATTTGGCGTAGTCCATAATCAGCTGACTCCAAGGCAGGGGGCCACAGCAGAGGGGCATGGCAGAGGAGAAACAGTCCATATCAAAGCAGGGCAGGCAGAAGGCAGCAAGCAAGTGACAAGCAACTTGGTTATTATTTCTTAAGACATTAGGAGATTGATGAATTTTTGTCTACCTTTATTAAAAATTTTAGTTATCTTATTTAGAAAAACTACTTTTATCACCTTATTTAATATAACTTTTATTTGATGCCTATTCCTTTTAGAGCATCATAAAAAAACAGTGTCCTGAGGGTATAGCTCAGTGGTAGAGCACTTAGTATGCTGAAGGCTCCACAGGAATAAAATAGAAATTGTTGAAATTAAAAATATCTGTTGAAAAATGCACACATTAATATAGTCAGATTGTGAAAGACTTTGACACCGTAATAAGTACCTGACCCAGAACAGTATGGGATGTGAAAGGAGGGTGTGCAAGCTGATGCCCACAGGCCAAGCCACACTGCAGCCTGCTGTAGTACAGCCTGCAAGCAGAGTCAGAAACAACCACCAGAAAGAATGTGCGGTGGACCAAAGGTGGGCTGTGAAGTCGAGTGCCGACTCTGCTTACAGGAAAATAGAACAGCTGGTGTAAAATACTATACATGCCTCTAATTTCCAAGCCAACGATCGCTTCATGCAGGACTTATGAAAAAGTTTCTTGAATCAAAACCTATTTTCAGGGTCAGGGATATAGCTCAGCAGCATAAGCACCTGCCTGCCAAGCACAAGGTCTTGAGTTCGATCCCCAGTACGAAAACAAAAATCTATTTTCAACCAATAATTTTATCCTTTTTTCACTATCATTCTTTATCTAAATTTGTAACAAGCAGGCTTTATTCGTACTGTCTCTCCCTCCTCGACCTCAGATTGTCAACAGCAGAAGAGTGAAAACATAGAATCAGCGCTTTTCCACATTAAGCAGGAGCCCCTTTTGCCAGGTGAAAGGCTGAGCGGAAGCCCACGCTGTGAGCTGCTGAGCAGCACTGCTGAGAAAGGCCAGTGGTGGAACGGGAGGAGGCTGGGGAGACGGAGGCGCCCTGCCGCTCCCGCTTCCTCCCCATCCACGGGGCTGGCAGGCAGGTGTCGGGGACAGCCTGGGCAGTTTGGAGTCAGCAGTCTAGGACGGTGACTGAACTAGAGTGCTGCCTTTTGCCTGCTGTGCCTGCCATGTCTCCAACACTGTAACCGCTGATACAGTTAGTGTTCCTTGTTTTCACTCTAGGGAAAGAAGGTCTTGGACAAGCTGTATGAGTTAAAAATACATTTTACAAGTTTAAAAGGACTCACAGGGCCTGCGAAGTTAGCACCAAGATGTCAAATTGTGAACATTGCAGCAGAAATTTTTCTCAAAAGTGGAAGCCTAGATGGTGCCATTTGGGTACTGAGGGGTAAGTTCTGATATATGAACACATTTGTTGTAAATTTTTGTCTATGAAATGACCTAGGTTCGTGTTGAACCCTAGTGAACCTGTGTGTAGAAAAGCTTGTTTTGGTGTAAACTGAAAGGGCAAGGTGAACTTTTAACAAGTAGTCTCCTTCTAGACATCTTCCCAAAAGGGTTACAGTGATCACGTGCAGGGATCCATGCGCACCCACGTTCACAGTGGCACAACTCGTAACGGCTAATCTTGGAAGCGGCCTGTACGTCCATCAGCAGATGAGTGGATAAAGAAAACGTGGTATTTACACACAGTGGAGTACTACTGTCTCATAAACTTGAGTGACTCGTTTGTAGGAAAATGGACACACCTTGAATCCATAATGTTAAATGAAATAAATCAGACACGTAAGCTTAAAAATCATATGATTTCTCTTATATGAGAAACACAACGTTTAAATAAGTTGAGGAGCAAAATAAATGACAATAAGAAATAAGATCTTTGGCAAATGGGAAGGGGACTAAGAGATAGGGGATGTAAAAAGATGTGTCTTGTACATGTACCAACTACTCACAATGTATGTGTGATGTACTCCAAACATTTGCTAATGAGAAAAAAAGTATATGAATCTAGTTTCTTGCTATGAGCTAATAAGCATCATGCTAAAGGCTTTACCTGGATTATCCTGATTAATCTTCGTAGACTGCTTTTGGAACTATTAGAGTCCCCATTTTATAGTTTAAAAATGTCATTCCTGGAGTGACGTAACCAGGAATGCAGGCCAAATGCAAACCTGGATAGACCAGCTTCAAGAACCCAGGCTTCAGCTGTGCAAAATCCCGACTGCACTCTGCATAAACTGCCATCACATATATGAACAGAGGCAACTTCCCCCCGAAGTACGTTTCCCTAGTAAGGCTATCTATGTAGCAGACACGACAGTGAAATTAAGCCGGCAGCAGCAGCTCAAGTTGATTTGCTATGTGATAAGTACAGATTGAGACAGCACAGTGTCGTCCTTACATGCCAGGGAAGATGATAGCTCTGGCTCCTTGGACTATCCGGCCTTATTTGATTACATGGGATAAGAGTGAAAAACACTCGGGAATCTCAGTTTAGATGGGAAGATAGGTATTTCTATGAGTAAAGCAAAGAGTTCACATAAGCACATTAGCCAGCATCCGTGTCCTATACACATGAGTATGTATACTATATATACACAGTATAGAACCCCTTGTATTTGTTCGCTACTGAGGGTTTATGGAATACAGGGCTTGAGTAGACAATAGGATCCAAAGCTTGGTGGAGAAGATTTTCTGAAACTTAGGGACATAGCCAGGAGGATTCCTAAGTAGGAAGAGTAACCAGGATACAAGAATAGAAATTAATGCAAGCCAGAGCTCACACACTACGTGAGACAAAAATGGGAAGAGGATGGCTGATAAAAATGACTTGGAGCACATCTTGCGTTAGGACTCTTGTGTCCACGCGTCTCTGGAAGAACCCCCCTCAGACCAGACAGTGGGGACGGTCTGTGGGAGTCATGTGGAGTGAGAGGTGAGATTTAATTGTGATGTTTCAGTTTTGAGATTATGTTTTAAATTGTTAATTGCAAATACCATATTCCTTCCTCGCAGTGACAATTTCATTAAAAAGTAATTTTCATAAGTAAAATTCTGTTTTTCAAAAGAAGGCCCCACAGAAGTGTTTGGTGTCCTGAGAACATGTATGTTCTTCAAAGGGTTTTCCAGTCAACAGCCCAGTGGAGAGAAAACGGGTCAGTCTCACATGTACTGAGTGAGCTTAATCCTGATTCATAAAAAGAAAAATGTACATTAAAATTACAAAACATCATTCTGAACTTACCAGACTATCAAAGATCGAAGCTTGGTGGTATAATATTTTTGAGGGTATAAAGAAATGGACATTTACAGAAATGTTGCCATTAGGGACTTTTTAACACAATGTCTGTCAAAAATTTAAAATGAGTATTTCCTTTTGTTTACTAATTCTACTGTAGGATTTTTTTGTTTTATTTCTTGAGGGCTTTTGTTGTTTTGGGGGTTCTTTTGGCAGTATTGGGGGCTGAACCGAGGACCTCACACATGCAAGGCAAGCACTACTACTGAGCTATACTGCCAGCCTTTTAACAGAGAGTTTTATTTTAAGCCAGGCGTGGTGGCACATGCCTGTAATCCCAGTACTTGGGAGGCTGAGGCAGGAGGATTGTTGCAAGTTTGAGACCAGCCTGGGCTACAGAGTGAGCTCAAGGCCAGCCTGAACTGCATAGTGAGACCCTGTCTCAAAAAAGACAAAAAATAAATAAAATAAAATGATTTAAAAAGTTTTTCAAAAGTTCTATTTTAAGATAGGGCCTCACTAAGTTGCCTGGGCTGGCTTCGAACTTCCCAGGCCATGAGGAAGCTCCTTCCTGAGTAGCTGAGCTCACAGGCATGCCTACTGGGTTTGTAAAGCTTATTTCGGCACTGTCCAGTCTTTCTTCAGTACTTTTTATATTCACTGTGCTGGTGAGATCACAGAAAAAGGGTCACTCGTGTGCTTAGCATAGTTGAGAAAGAACACCAAAATGGGAGCTGGGTGGTGTTCAGGAGTGTCTAATTCTGTGTACAGTGAGTAGATGAGGTAATAATGCAACATTGGTATTTCTAACGTTTTAGCAACTTAGTGTTCGGTACTACAACCTTATAGCTTTATAACTTACATACGTTCGTCTGCACCTGTCAAACGTTTCCTAGCAGAAATTGTTTTAAAAATAAAGAAACTGGAGAGAGAAGCTGTCCCTCAGTGGTACCAAAATCTCACTGGATTATGTATTCTTCGTTGTAAAATTGTTGAACCTGTCCACCCAACAGTAGTTTATAATCTAAATATTTCTGTTATATAAAAATATTAATTTTAGAATTAATAAATTTCTACACTTAGAAGAATGAGGAATTAATAAAAAGTATAAGAAAGTGGCTACTTTTACCCTCTTAGGATGAGGGCGCCATCACTGTGTTTCTAATAACTTTGAACTCTTGAGCGCACACATTTAAAGTTTGCCACATTCTGCAAAAGGTATTTTTAAATATTTGTCATTAAGTGTTACTTCCAGGGTGTAAAGTATTCCTGTTTTTCCTTTTCCGGAAGAATCGGAGTGGGTAATCAGTACTGCACTCTGGCCTTGCGATAGACTGGATGTGCTTAACCGACACAACTTGCTGTGCACAGTTGCACATGAAGCCTTAGCCAAGAGCCTTTACAGACAGGCATTTGAAGTTTTGCAGAATCTACCAGGTTTTCAAAATTCTCAAGGTATGTTTTTGAAAAATCTAGCCTGATTAGCTTTTGTCCGTCTGGTGTTTAGCTGTTAATAAGAAACTGTTTTCCACCTGTTTTGGTTGAGTTTTATGTTCCAGCATATTTGTTAATGAAGTTATTGTCTGTACAGTGTGTTCTCTGCAGATCAAATATGCTTCCCTGTGGGTTCAGAAATCTGCAGTGCTTCTCTCTGGGTTGCTTGTCAGCAGTTCCTTACAAGAACATTCTCATCGTTCCTCTTTCTCTGTGTCATCCACAGTGTGCTTGGGTGTCCCCAGCAAGCTTTGCTTCTTAAAGAATTCCTAGCATTGGAATACTGAAGAATACCTTTTCTTCTATCACTAAATAAATACAGAACATAATTTATGTTATCTTGGAACACAGATAAACTTGGAATAAACGCAGGCAGTTCAAGGACACAGTGCCACCACAGGCAGTGGTAGCTGAACTTGCCAAGGTGAAAGCCGAGGTCATGGGTGGTTAGGCAGAGGGAGTCCCTGAGCAAAGCCTTCAGGTCAAGAATGAGGTGAGGGATGGGTCCCAGGGAAGACGAAAGTGTTCATTCTAGGCCTGTGGCAGTGAAACTACGGCCCGTGTGCCGCACTGGAAGCGTGTTACCATTAGAAGCTGTAGGAGGTTCGCCATCGCTGTTCTAAGGCCTCCTCTAGAGCATTTCATTTTTCCGTGTATTCCACAGAGCTGCTGTGTTGTAGCGTTATCTGCTTCTCCTAGATGGGAGCTCCTTCAGTGATACTACACCTTAGCCTGGCTCAGTGGCTGCCACCTCCCAGCCTCTTAGTGGACAGCTGTGTTGTTGACAAAACAGAGGGAGACTGAACAGACAGTAGTCAGGCAAGATTTTGGAAGACCTAGAAGTGGCAAGTTAAAGGAGGTTTCTCCTGTGCCAAGGGGTCCCTGGGGTCTGGAAGCTAGGGAGCGAGGTAACAAAGTTAGTGTTTCGGGCAGGCTCCTCCAGTGAGTGTTTGCGACCCAAGGTAAAGGGAGTAACTCCTGTGGAGGCCTGCGCCGCTGAAAGACCCTGATGTGATAAAGACCTAGAGTCTAGGTCGTAGGCCCAGCTGAACAGAGGGAATAAAGAGCTGGAAGTCTCCGAGATACAACTTCTCTTTCCTCTGAGAATAACTGAAGGAAGGGAAATACCCATTAAAGGGTATTTATCTGAGAGTGGATACTTACAGAGGGTTGATGTGTTTTTTTAGTCACAGGAAAGATAAATAAGAGGTCTGAGCTGTCCTTACACAGAGCGGTGAAATCATTCTAGACACTGCAGGTCCAGTGCCAGGTGGGGACCAAGTTCACGGTGCTCACGCTGCCTCTGAAAATCTTGGTCAGGCTGCTTTGCGCATTCCCCATCACAGAGGAAACGAGCACGTTTGCTTCTGTCACATGCTTTTCTGTCTCTTACTTCAATTATATGTAGGACGATAGCGTTTTAGTGACTGGTGACTCCTACAGTGGGTAAGAAAGGGCCAAGGGGAAAAGGCGTAAGAGAAGTCTGAGAGACTAAGATTGGCCGCTCTGAGGGTACCAATTCTTTTCACTGCAGAAACTGTGGAGGTCTCACAGCCTAGCCTGCTTTTTAACAAGCTCTTAGATGCCTGTATAGAAAGCAACAGTCTTGGCGTGTCATCCTCGGTGGCAGAATTCATGGTTTCCAAGAACATCCCTATTGATTTTTCCTTTCTGAGAAGATTAATTACTTCTTTAGGAAGGAGCTGCCTATGGCTCAAAGCAAGAACCCACTACAAAAGTAAGTTCTATTTAAAATTTTTAAATTTGATATATCATGTTTAGTTTTATTTTCTAATTCAGTGTCCATCTATAATATTTAAAATGACATTTTTAAATCTGAGAAAATAAAAGTTGATATATATTCAGAGGTCTGAACATATCTGTGCTTTTGAAGCTTATTATTTCTCATTTGCAATTGTTACGTCTTTATTTCTTTGCACATTGGCATATCTGCTAGAGGCAAGCAAAGGAAATAAATGACAGAATTTGGACCATTTTGACCTATCTTATAAATAATAGAGGAGTTAAACAGTTGAGTGGAGTGAAGTTTCAAAGAGTATCTGCACATTTCATTTATCCCTGCTGTATCCTGGGCCCCTGAAACTTAGAGCACGCCACGGCAGGCAGTGAGGAGACCCTGAGGCGCCCTGCCGCTGCGGCCCGTGGCACGCAGCAGTGTTGCTTGCAGCTGCTGGGCCGCATCAGCCTGTTCGCAGCTGCTCCTCTCAAATGAGCCAGAAAACCCGTGCTTTCTTGGTCTCAGCCACCTCAAAGGTATTCTAATTCTAACTTAATTTCATGTGAAATCTAGATCTAAAAAAGAATTTTTTCCGCCTTCTTACATAATTTGTCTTAAATTTTCATTTCTGTCACACTCATGTCTATAACAAACATCTGTGTGTCTGTGACCTGTCTCCCTGAGCCTGATGTGTCAAACGTCCAAGCCACCTCTGCCTGAGCTAGAAGTGTTTCTCAGGCTACCGCTTCAATCACTTTAGCAGGTGGTAGTGTTTACTCCCACAGTGAAAAGGGAAAGAAAGTATTAGGATTTATTACAGATCGTACGGTTAAATATTTGATAGAATTTTCATTTCAATAACATACGTATGTATGTGTGCTGCATCATTATGTAAAGTATATTTCTAAAAAATTTTGATACAATTTTTTAGAAGAAGATGACAAAAAACATTTAAAAGAAAGTTAGAATTATGTGTCCACAGCACCTGCTTTCAGTCGGATTATGTTCCAGCTCTTTATCCTGCATGCCTCGAGACTGCTGGGAGTCACACCTGTGCTTGTGCACTCCACACAGACATGTGTGTATTATCTGCTGTGCTTCTTGTTCTAGTTTTTAGAATTGAAGTTACGGGAAGGTTATTTTCCAAATAATGATGAAACTAGGATGACATGCCAACACAGGTATTTATATGCTGTCTGAACAAAGTATAAACCTGAAAAACCTTTAAAAGACATTTCTATAAATATATTTTTAGTTTAAAATAAAATTTTGGCCAGGGATAGAGCTCAGCGACATAAACGCTTGCCTGGCAAGCCTGAGGTCATGAGTTCAATTCCTGGTACCAAAAAAAAAAAAAAACACATCCTATTGGTCACTGGGGATTTAGCTCAGTGGCGCAGTGCCTGCCTGGCAAGTGTGAGATGGTAAGTTCGATTCCCGGTACCAGAAAAGAAAAAAATTTTGTATTAAAGCAGTTAAACAGTTATTTTTAAATGTATTAACAGATTTATTGGGATATTTTCAAATACCATACAGTTCACCATTTAAATTATACATTACAGTGGTTTCGGTATATTTACAAAGTTGTATAATCCATACCATGATCAATTTTAGAATATTTTTGTTATTCCAGCAAGAAACCCCATGCCTATAAGTAGTCACTCTTCATTCCCCCTAAATCCTTCATCTGCAATAATAATGATGTTTTAGATGTTTTTTAGCCATACACTAAAGCACTTATGCCTATGTATAATTCTGGACCTTTCGTATTAGCACTTTTCCTTTATGTAATCACACTTACACCTTACTGCTTGTGTACTGCACTTCTGAGAAGTAGGCAAGTGGGGTGATGGGTTAAAGAGTCTTCTTGATGTTTTATAATGTACCTGAATTATAAAACCAAGTTAAGTAATTTATAGCCATTGAAGTCTTCAAAACACCTCAGTGCTCACATTTAAAATGTTATTGGGGGCCAGGAGTTCAATTCCTGGTACCAAAAAAAAAAAAAATATATATATATATATATATACACATATATATGTATACACACACATATATTTAATTGGAACACCCTTTTGATTTATGTTCAGACAGAGCTTAACATTTGCAATGAAAACCTTTTAATGTCTTTCAGTCACATCTATAACATGGGAGCAGTGCCACCCAATTTTGGAAGCAGTAAATTGTCAGGTTAAAATGAGGTGTTTAGTACAGATACCTGACAGCATGGTAAATTTTCAAGGACTAGAAGTTAGCATCTACATTAGAATAGTTTTTGAAAAACTTAAAACATTTTAAACAGATTTTACATACAGATTTATTCACTTTGGCAAAATATTGCACTGTAATATTGCCTGTGTACAGTTTGATATTCTAGGAGTTTTAAAGAGGTTTTCCATACTTAGCACTTCTAAAAAGCATCTAAGCAATTTAAAACTCTCTTGTGTTGAAAGGGGAAGTTTTAGGATGTGAATTGGCAAGTATAGCTACAGGGTACTGACCCCTACAGAGTGGAAATGTACTTTACCTCTAAGTGTTTAACAGACTATCAGGCAGGCAGGCAGAACGCTAAGTACTGCATAAACCGTAATGGCACTAGAAATAAGTATACTTGAAAATACTAAAAAAAGAAAAACAAAAGAAAATACTATAATTATGTGACACTAAATATATTATATTATAAATATATAAAGGTTGCTATTAGACCAAATCCCATTAAAACAAACATAATTAGCTAGTCTGCTTTTTAATTATTGTGAAATTATGGTGTATTTACTATGGCTTGAAATAAATGGAAGTTTGCCACCATGAAACTCAAAAGTCTTTTTCAGAGTACTTTTAAAAATTATCACCTTTTTTAAAAGAATCTTAGAAAGAGTAATGTCAGCTGTACTCAGAGCCAGGTAGTGGCACACACCAGTAACCCTGTAATCCTAGTATTCCAGGGGTTGTAGTTTAGTGGTAAAGCACCCTTGGGTAAACCCTCAGTACTGCCAACAAAAGAGGGTAAACTCACTACCATATAATTTGTATAATAAACCTTGTGTGAAGAATAATTCTGTAAGTCAGTATCACTATGGATATTTTGATATTTTGGAAGTCTGGGTTGGAGTTTTAGTCAAATTGATGTATTATTTAATTTTCAGGTGCTCTTTCTCTGGGTTGCTACCCACCGTTGGAGGGAAATTTATACCGAAAACTTCTACTGATTCCTTGTTACTTATCTGAGATTGAAATGCTTTTAGCTATTGAAATCTTCTTGGTATCTAATGCTAGTAGTATTCAGAGTCCGGGAACTTCTACACAGGTGCTACAGATAGTTTTGAAAAGGTTGGTTGATAAAACTTTATCTGCATTCTGAATGTGGGTTGTGGCTTTCCACACCTGCTCTAGAATATAAATGTTTTACGTATTTATATATTAATATCCACTGTGTGTGTATGTTACAAACTTCGTTAACATTAAATTGACAAAGAATTAGGCCTGCCAGGCATGGTGGCGTGAGCCTACAATCCCAGCGCTTAGGAGGCTAAGGCAGGAGGATCACCATAAACTCAAGGCCAACCTAAACTACAGAGCAAAACCCTGTCTCAAAAAACTAAAAAGAGAAAAACAAAAGAGAAATAGGCCTATCTGAGACTTAAAACCAAAACAAGTGGCAGCTCAGTAATCAAGCACACGCTTAGTGTGCACCAGCCCTGGGTTTGACCCCCAGCACTGCTGCCCCCCACACACACATAGTCATTAGCATTCAGTAAACGTGTCAGTGACTTCAGAGGTGTTGGTAGACATTCAAAGAAATAAGTCTTGAGGTACTTAGGTAACCTTTCTTTCATACCTAAAAGTCAGTCTTTTTGGTCACTCCTGAAAAACCCAAAGACCAGGTCTAAAAGAAAAATATATGATAGTTTATTAAGTTCAGTCCAGAATGCTGTTGAATAAAGCCTTCAGCTGATCTTCTACATTTTAAGATGTTCTTATCACGCGTAAATATTACAATGTAGGTGTGACCAGCGTGACACCTTTTCAACCCGTTTGTTTTAAAGTCCCAGAATTTTGACTCCTACACAACTCTGATTTCTTGTTAGCCTTATCCAGAGGCCTGTAATATCAGGAAGGATCTCCTGTGACTCTTATTTCAGAGCTTCTTGGTGGGGATTTTGCTTCAGTTTACTGGTGTTAACAAACCATATCATCAGATTAAACTCTGTTCTGTCTTAGTTATCTATTACCATTTAGTAGGCTACTTCAAACCCAGTGGCTTGGAGCAGCAAACATTCTCTTCATTTCTTTGCATCAGAAACTTCAGAACAGTTTAGCTGGATGGTTCTGGCTCAGGGTCTTTCATACAGCTCTGAGTTCTTCATGATGGGGTCAGAATGTCAGGAGCTATGGTCACCTGCATGGTGGTGTGACTGGGGCTGGAGAACCCCTTCCCTGGATGACTCACTCAGATGCCTTGGCAGGAAACCTCAGTGCCTGAATATCTTCTAATCTGTTGGGTAACTTTTCCAAACTAACTCAGGAGAGAAACAGTAGAGTGCATTTGTGACCTGTGTCATGCAAGAACTGTGAAAGGTCTGAAATTCTGCCTACTCACAAGCTACAAGTTAGCCTGCAGCATTGTGGCGCAAGCTAGCCTAAGACGCAAGACTCCTGTGTGGAACAGAGGACTGTAGCTGGCACACAGAAAACAGCATATAGCAGCATAGTTGCATTCATCATTCTTGCTTCTAAGGCCCACAGATGGCCCCTGCAGACGCCTGCCCACAGTGGGTTCTGTCGCAGGAGAGGAGAAAGGACCTAAGTGGTGTTAGTGGGTAAGAAGCACACCCACCCAGCACTCGGCAGGGAGATGCTATGTCTGTGTTCTGAGGCTGTGAGCAAAGCTGCCTTCTGCTCCCCAAGGAAAAGCCATCTTTCAAGGTTGTTCACTGTAAACATCCTTGAAATTGGAACAAGGAGTAGTTAGTGTCCCTCAAAAACCCTCCTGAAACCTAAGAGATGGAATATTGTCACCTCTGCCTTCAGTGGTTATTGTAGGGGTCATTTAGTCTGCAACAGTTCAGTGCAAGCTAGCCTAAGAGGCAAGACTCCTTTGTGAGAGGGGACTTTATTACATTTTATTTAAACCCCACTAAAATTAGCCTTTTTTCTTATAGCTCTCAGAGGGCTCTCTGTTGGGACATGAGGCATCCACCATCATAGCTTTCCAGTGCTGGCACGTGGGCAACTTCTGTTTGTTGTTGAACTTGGGGTATTTTGTGACTCTGGTGTCTAAAGAGTGACATGCCTACATCTTTGATTTTATCCAGGCCAGTATGTTTCCTGTTAGTGTTAGTATGATGAGCCTTGCTTGTTACATGAATCTCCATGAGAATTTTGTTCGTCTTTAGACTTTCAAACACTGCACACAGTTGGCACATGCCGGAGCCCCCTTTTCTAAGCGAGGATGCGGGAAAAGCACCTGCTGCTGTTCCCTCTCTTTAACACTGGTTCCTGCGCAACTTACACACCTGACCCAGTGGGCCGCGCAGTGGTGGTAGCAGCACAGCCCAGATCATACCGAACGTGCTGTGCCCAGGGTACCAAAAGCAGGAAGCTCAAATGCCAGGGATAATTTGATGCCTATCAGAAAAGGCCCATCTCTGTTCTAAGTACTTCCCATTCCCTAGCCCAGAGGAAAGGCTGCTATCATGTATATACATGCAAGTAAACACAATCACAGTTTGTGGCAGATGAATCTGATAGAAAAGCTATGAGAAAAGTACATCCTAGCACTCAGTGAATCACCTTTAATTAGGTAGGATTGTGTGCAGAAATGTAATAGAGGCATATAGCTATAGAGTTTCTGTTACCACATTAGGTATTTATTAAATTTTTCCTGCTATCTAAAAATAGCCACTATCAAGATAAAATTAGCATGTTGTTAATAATTTTAAAATTCATTGCATAGAATATTTATCAGTATAATGAGTAGCTGTATAGTCATTCTTTGCAAATACAAAGATACAGGTAATTGGTTGTATTTGAGATTGTTTTCAAACTGTTATTTGCAGCCTGTCTCATGATAAAATCGTTTTAGTGTATTCCAACCAGCATTATTAAAAATGAAAGACAATAGGAAATAGAGTACATCACCATCAGGGTAAGTCTTGCTTTATGGAACATTCTTTTACACATAAAGCTGTGTTGCAGGGTCGTAATATAAAATGCCCTTCTACTGTGGGTCATGGTTCAAAACATTTGAAAGCCACTTCTAAAAGAATAGAGTGAAAGACTATCATAGTTTCGAACCAGTAAGTGACTCTTTTGAAGAAATCATATTGCTGCTTTTTAGAATTTCTGACTTTGTGAGGTGTTTGCTTTGTAGATGTGAAGAAAACAAATCTCGGAGCAAGGATGATTATCAGGCTGCAGTCAAAAGGTTAATTTTGGCTGCTCGAATATCGGACCCAAAACTTTTTATTAAGCACATGACTGTCAATGTTAATAAGGAACAGGTTTACAGTTTGGAACACTGCTCTGCCCTGAAGTGGCTGAAAGAGAATATGAAGTGGGCCGGAAAGGTTTGGCTCTTCAGTAACCGTCGTTAGTTAATAAAGGTTTTTTTTAAATTCGAGTAATCATTGTTGACAATAAAGACTGTTTTCACTCTATTCAGTTTTGTACTTCATGACTAAGAGCTTTCAAGCAACGAAGACTCTTACTAGCGTGTGTAGTTCATAGTGGTTTCATTTACACCGAAAATGATTTTCACATTACGTTTTCACTCTGGGAGAATCTGAGCACTGTATGGTAGACCCCTTTATATTCTGAAATCCAAACACTGAAAACAGTTAGAAACTGAATACTATGCAGCATTTAGTAAGAGGGAAAATCTGTAAGCAAATACTAGGACTTTTCAATAAAAAACGCCAGTCTCTAAAGCTGTTCTACATCTGTAATCAAGAACAATAAAGCAATACTGAGACAGCTGGAGCACTGAAATTCCAGGGTACCCTCAGATCTACAGCAACATTTAAATTACCTTCACAGCAGTTTTCCTTTAGTGTATCTAAGGTACTCTATGAACTTTTGCGGATTTGTGATTTACGATACATTGGATGTGACTAAAGAAAAAATAAATTTTTTTAAATACCACTAAATATCTAAACAAAGATTGTTCGGAGATTTCATGGCTTTGTTGGACAGTTGGTCAGCATATATTATATACAAAGCAGGCTTGGACAATGTGAGCCATCTGCTAAAATAAACCCATAATTTAAGTAGGACTCTTGGTATTTCCTTTTAAATGCATTTTTCTTTTTGTTGGTATCTTAAGATCTTAAGAGTGTTCTGTCTCATCACTGAGCCTTTTCCCCTTTTCAAAGAAGCCCACCAGTGACATTGGGTATTCTTGCATTTTGGCTAGGATTAGCTTGTGGGTTTGCCAGAACGTGACAGAGACAGATATGCAGTGTGGGAAAGAGGTGTGGACAGAGGTGATAAATAAATTGAGGGGGCCATGCATGAGCTCGTGTGTCAGATTCTGACCAAAAGCCCGCTACCAAGATGCACCTGTACAAATGATGTACATCAGCTTCTTTCCCACAAAAGCTCGTCACCAGAAGCAGCTTGTCACTTGCACTCACTGATCTGAGTCCGCAAGCATATGGCTTCTCTGCGGATACAGTGTTTTTGCGCTGCTCCTAAGGGCTAACAGCACCGTGGGGTTGCTTTCCTCTGAGAATTTAACCCCTGGCTGATCTGACAGGAGCTCAGGCGGCCACGCCACGGGCGGGGCGCAGCTGTAAGTACAGATGAAGTCTGCTTGCCTCCTGACAGCTTTGTCTGCTGGGTTCCTAACAGACCACGGGCTTGCACCCATCTGAGCCGGGGCGCCCCCGACCCCCGACCGCTTCAAATCATAAAGTCATCTAGAGGAAGGAAGGTCTGAATAAGGCACTACAAGTCCTCCGATTATGGGGTTGGGTTCGCGGTGAGGTCAGCGTCCTTGGGGTGAGTCTACAGTCGTCTCACAGGAGGAAAATTAAACGGGCGCCTAGGGAGCCGTCTGGCTGCGAGGGGTCGGGCGGTGGGGCGCGGGTGGCGAGGACCTGGGAGGCCGGGCCGGGGAGGAGGCCGAGGGCCCAGCCCCGCTGACCGCCGTGCGAGGACGGAGGGGGACTCTAGGGGAGCGGCCCTGGGCGGCTTTGAACCCGAGGTCGCGAGGCTCAGGCTGGAAAGGCGCGTCCGGTTCACGCCTAACGGCAGCGCCCCCCATCTGCCCGGTTTCTACAGGAAATCAAAGCTAGAGGGGCGAAACAAAACTAAGAAGCGCACGCCGACGGAGCAGAACGCTTCACCCCGAACACTGGCCGTCAAGACGAGAACGCGAGCCGGAGTCGGCCGCGGCCCCGCCAGGAAGACCCGGGCTCCGTCGGACGTTGGAGCCGGGAGACCGCTGCGTCCCTCACTCGGCAGGGCGCGAGGGCGGCACGGTCTGCGCATGCGCTCCCGCGGCGTGCGCTCGGTCGTCAGCCCCGGCCAACTGCCACCTGCCGCCCAATCAGAGGTAAGGAGCGCTCCCCGTGCTGAAGTCCGCTCGCAGGGGCAAGGTCGAGTGCTGCACCGCGCCTCCGGCTGCGCTCAGGCGCCCTGGGCGGAGGCCCGGCGCGCTCCAGCCAATGAGAGCACGGCGTGCGCCCACACCCTCTGGCTCGGGGTGCAGACGTGCGGGCAGGCAGGGCTCGGGGGCGGGGCGAGGGAGGAGGCGGGCCTGCGGCTGCCTGCGCAGGCG
>NW_004955420.1:27042868-27046159 GCF_000276665.1 Chinchilla lanigera | reverse complement strand
GGCGGGGCGCCGCCCGGGCCCCGGTCCCGATCCCGGTCTCGCGGCGCCGGGCGCGGCTGCGAGCCTCTGAAGTACTTTAAGAAGCGCAGGATGCTTTGCTTTTGCGGACTGTCCCAGAATTTGGATTTTTCTTGGGCGTGGCTGCCTTCCCACCAAATCCGGATTAAAACCGCACAGAGGGCTGAATGCCTCAGTGCAGAATTCGGTTACAATTAGAAGTCTTATTTTTAGGAGAGACCCGGAGGTTCGAGGCGGCGCGGTAGCTGTCGCCCTCCGCGGCCCGCGGGGCGGTGGCCTCGGACGCCCGCCCTGGCCCGGGGCAGCCTGGGGCCGCTCGCCTGTGTCCGGGCTTCTGCGCTCTCGCAGTTTTCGGCTCCTTCCCCTTCTCCCTCCGCCGGTCCCGGAGTCTCCGGTGTTTAGGCCCGGAATTGTGTCCACGGTTTTCTGCTCCAGTGATTTCAGCAGGACCTAGAACTTAGTGTCGGCGATGCCCCCGGAGGACCCGGTGACCCGCTGTCACCTGCCCGCGGGTGCCTGCCAGTGATTATTTATATACGTGATCCTGTGCGAAGGCTCTTCAGAGGAGACAGTGCGGTCCCTTAGGCGGTTTGCGGCAGGCCTGCGGGCTTTGCCCACTGCAAGCAAGGGTAACGGGCGTGGACAGGAGCCTCTCCTGTAGGAACTCGGGAGCCCGGAGCTCGCTGGGGTGTGAACGCCCCAAGCGTTGGGAGCTTGCTGGCACCCGCCGCCGCTGAGAACCAGTTTCTTGCATCCGCTGACGGTGATTGGATTTTCTATGTGAGTCCTGAAAGAGAACATCAGATCGGAACTTTGAGGTCTTAGCAGTTGTATTTTCCGCAGACAACGTTGACGTTCTGGTTATCGACTTAAGATATGATTTTCCTAGGACCTGCTTATTTCTGCCTGAAGTGACAGAATTGGCTCTTCAGTCTTGCAAAGCTGAGGACTAAGTCCAGAGCTGTACCATGTGCAAAAGCAGGCAACCGTCGGCCAGGGTTGTAGCTCAGCAGCGCAGCACCTGCCTGGCAAGCCTGAGGTCCTGAATTCTATTCCCAATCCCCAAAAAAAGCAGGCAACCCTGCTGGGCTCAAACACGGTCTCCACCTGGAGTTTCATTTTTTCAAATGTCAAAAGTAGGTAAACCAAGCCAGGTGTGGTGATGCACACCTGTAATCCCAGCACTGCTGGGAGGCTGAGGCAGGAGCGTAGCCAAGAGTTTGAGGCCAGCCTGAACTACATAGTGAGAACCTGTCTCAAAAAACCAAAAAAAAAAAAAAAAAAAAAAGTAGGTAAACCATACAGGCAGCAAGGAACTAGTCTAGTGCAAGCAACAATTTTAAATCCACATTTAATTTTTAGCATTTTACTGTATCTCTAAAGTCCTTTATCTAAATTTGTATTTGAAGAGTCTGGGGTTCAGACACCCTAGAATCCCATTCCCCTAAAGTAGTGGTTGGCAGACTTGAGTGGACCTAAGAGCCCCAGTCGCAGAGTGGTTGTATTTTCCGAGTAGAAAATAGAAACTTTTCCTAAAGATTGTTTCTTTTTCTTTATGATTATCCCTTTTCTCTTTTCCAAAACTGGAGCCTGATCGGATCACAACTTCCCTGTCTGTCTTCAGAGCCCAGTCTTACAGGGGAGCTTAGGGCAACACTGTACTCCGAGACTCAGGACCACAAGGGGACCCTCGGTTTCCATTCCGATTCTTAAACAGAACCAGAAAATACACTTAATTTTTCCAGTGATTTTATGGGAAATGATTAGAACAATAATTTGGTTGTGTAGATAGTAAAATGAGATATCTTTTATGTCTGTAGGCATCTTTCTATAAATATGAGTCAACCCATGTTTCACCAAAATTAGGTTTTTTGTAAACCTAGCAATAGCCATGTCAATTCAGCTTTTGCGGGGCTGGAAAGATAGCTCAGTGGCACAGCACCTGCCTGGCAAGTGCAAGGTCCTGAGTTCAATTCCTGTACCAAATAACAAACAAATTCAGCTTTTTGTTGATGATGTTTTTTGACACAGGGTCTCACTGTGTCATTCAGGCTGGCCTTGAACTCACTATGTAGCCCAGATTGGCCTCTGACTCAACATGCACCACCACACCCTGCTTAATTTAATATTTTAAAAGAGCATTTAGAAATCTCTAGATTTTTCAGCTGCATTCAGATTCCCAGCCTGTTTGCTGTGGTGGAAAATGTAACCCTTCAAGTCACTAGACACTAGCTTCTTAAACCCAAGGAAGGAACTACGGGATTGGTTGGTTGGTTTTCCTTAAGGTCTTCACATATCATTAAAGCTGTTGTAATTGTAGGACGTTCACTGCTGTTCATTTGAAATCATTAACATGCTGAGAAAAAGTACATGAGGGTATAACACCTTCCCCGCACCACTTGCCCATGAGCTTTTTCACATTAAAGAAACTTGGAGGTAAGCAGCTGCTCTGGAGCACCACAGTGCCCAGTGGATGGGGAAACGGACTTGGGAGGGTCCCTCACCAGCCTGTGCTCACAGGCAGTGTGGAAGGCAGGATGGGAATAAGGGTCTCTCTCCCCGCGCCCCCCCCCTCCCCCCAGCCATCACGCATCCTTTCCGCGTCGGAGTCAGAGCCAGTGATCTTTGCCTTACACTGGCTGAGGTCAGCACGGTCCAGTGGAAAGGAATGTGACCTGCAAGTATTTTAGTTTTCTAATGGTGAATTGCAGAACGTGGTTAAAACTGGGTTGTGTTTTATGTGTTGGGGTGGGCAGGTGGTACTGGGGACTGAACTTGGCCTTGTACGTGCTAAGCAAACCCTCCACCACGGAGATACACTCCCAGCTGTATTTTCCTTGTGAAAAAGTGAAAGGATGAGGTAGTGCATGCCTGTAATACCAGCTACTCAGAAGGCTGAAGCAGGAGGATTTTGAGATCAAGGGCATCCTTGGAACATAATGAGACCTTCTCTGAGGAGGTGAAATTAAGCTTAATCATTCATCTCAACTGTAACAATACAAAATTAAGAGCAACTTTGTATTCCTTATATTCAGTCTTCAGAGTCCAGTGGGTGCTGAACACTTAACATATCTCAGTTTGGATCAACCCATCTCCAATACTGTGCTCAGCAGCCCCCAGTGGCTGGTTACCTTTTGGACCACACAGGCCCATATTCTCATTCCCGACTCTCCCGAAGTAGGAGATCACTTACAAAGAAAGCAGGGAGGGCTGGGGATTTAGCTCAGCGGTAAAGTGCCTGCCTGGCAAGCGCAAGGTCGTGAGTTCGGTTCC
>NW_004955420.1:27012279-27042403 GCF_000276665.1 Chinchilla lanigera | reverse complement strand
GCAGGAAACACCTGTCACTGTAGTACTTGTACACAGTAGAAAACTACTACCTCATAGTGTAGGAAAATCTTGAGTCATTTGTAGGAAAATTGATGCACCTTGAGACCATAATGTTAAGTGAAATAAATCAGACACACAAGCTTAACTATTGCATGATTTCTTTTATGTGAGAAACCCAGAATATAAATACAGAGCAAAAGAAAAGATAACAGGAGACAGCTCTTTCTCAGGTGGGAGGAAGGAGGTGAGGCAGGGACCGGGGTGAAGAAAGAATTGTGATGTGTCACGCACGTGTGGCAGAGCCCACAAAGAGTGTGATCATCCTGACTGCAAACATGGACTGGTAAAATTGGGGGCCAGGGAAACATTTCCAACCTATACTACCCTATTTCTAACAATTTCTTTCTGAATTTGGAGACCATGACTCAATGATTTAATATCTCAGACTTCGAAAAGACAAACATGGGAGAATCTGTTGCCACATTTCCAGGCGTTAACATGTTCGTGCAGAGCTGTAATTTATGTGTCTCAGTGCCAGGCAGCTTGAACCGCCAGTGATACATGCGTGACTGTCCCATTGGGTGGCTTCTTATTAGTAGTGAAAAGACTAATAGAAGTGATGATATCCATTTGTACTGCCAGTGGTTCAAGCCGCTCAGGGTGTGTCTTCCCTCTTCTGCAAGTCCATCATCCAACCCCAGAATTGTGCTAACCCCATCAGTGCGCTAATCCGGCATCACACACCCTTGATCGAGCCACCACCCGGAAGCCCCACTCTGAGCATGTGAGACTTCTAGGAGGCCTCTAGATATGAACCATAACAACACCCTGTGATTACAAAATGAATAGCAGATGAACTAATTTTTGTGGATGACTGAAGACCAGTACTTTACAGAATTTTAAATTTTGCTTTATGTTTGATAGAAATGATCCCACAACATGCTATAGAATTCTGTTGTGTGTGCAATATGCTTTATGTTCCACATTGAACATCGTGAAGGAGGCCTGAGGATACAGCTCCATAGCACAACACTGACTAAGCATGAGGGAGGCCCTGGGTTCAACCCCAGCACTGGGAGAGAGGGAGGAAGGAAGAATGGGTCAGTTACTAAGGGTACTGTCTGGGAGGTCCGTCAGGGTGTCTACAGATTTGCTGTCTAATGACAGCCAGTCAGTCTTCTTGCTCTAAGCTGAGCTCATTCATTAGAATCTGTGCAGTTAAGCAGGGGATGGTGGTGCACGCCTGTAGTCCCAGTACTTTCAAGGCTGAGGCAGGAGGATCCTTGTGAGTTCAAGGCCAGCCTGGGCTATAAAATGAGCTCAAGGCCAGCCAGAACTGCGTAGCGAGACCCTACCTCAAAAAGACAGCAACAACAACAAAAATCTATGCAGTTAGATGACATAAATGTTCTTAGTAAAATGAAAAATGAAAGGTTGGGGATACAGCTCAATGCTAAGAGCACTTGCCCAGGATACGCAAGTACTGAGCACTGCAAAACTAAGTGAGTAGATTGGGACCACAGTCCAGGACTGTCCTGAGACCCTTCCCATGGTGGGTACCTGAAATAATAATTGAGTATTTCTGTCCCTCATTTCCTGCCAGGCTCATTTTCTATCATTTGTTTGCTAAAAAAAAGTTTGATTTTTTTTTTTAGATGAATATATTTCATATGTTCTTTGTAAATAAACTAGGGACTAAGGGAAAAAATAAATAGAGCCCTTAATGCCCTGCCACCTACTGACAGCCATTATTGGCCAGTTGGCAGAGACTACAGTATACTTGAATGTCTTCCTAGAGCGCTAACATGGAAAAATTCATGTGATTTCAAATCTCTTACCCCTTTTTACCTGCTTGACTCTTTAGAGATAAAACTGATTTGGGTAAATGAAGCAAAAAAGTAGAGCTCCCGCATGCCCCTGCCTACTACACACATACCTCGCTGTCTGCAGGCCACCCCAGGTGGTACAGGTGCCGATCAGTGACCCCACACTGACAGGTCCTTGTCACCCAGCGTCCACACTGAGGAGATCACTTTTGGTGGTGTGCAGGGCAAGTTTCTACCGCGGTGGTTTCAGGGGCATAGTTTTGCTACCCTAAAACCCTGGGCTCTGACTGCTCATTCCTCCTTGCCCTACCCTGGGCAACCACCAACCCTTTTACTGTCTCTGCCTTTTCATGAGTGTCGTATAGTTGGAATCGTCTGCTGTTTGAATGTACCATAGTTTACCCACTCACTGGCTAAAGGACATACTTTTTACTTCCAGATTTTGAATAAAGCTACTGTAAACGTGCGTATGCAGGTTGCCGTGTGGACCTGCACTGGCAGTTCTCTTGGTTAATACCAAGGACCACGGTTGCTGGATGGGATCATGAATGTGTTTGGTTTGTCAAAAGCTGCCAAGCTGTAGTGCTCGGCATCCTCGCCCACAGTGAAGAGAGTTCCTTTACCCCACACCCTCGGCACCATGCAGTATTGCCTGTGTTTGGGGTTTGGGTCAGGGTCGTTCTGTCAGCTGGGGGTGTTATCTGATTATCTTAATTTGCAGTTCCCTGGTGCCCTCAAGGCTGAACATCTTTCTTTTTCTTCTTTTGCCTTTTTTGAGACAGGGTCTCGCTATGCAGTTCAGGCCAGCCTTGAACTCACTTTGTAGCCCAAGCTGGTCTCGAACTCACAACGATCCCCCTGCCTCAGCCTCCCAAGTGCTGGGATTACAGGCATGCACCACCACTCAGCTTTAAACATCTCTTCATATGATCGCTTGCTGTCTGTGTTGTCTTCTTGGCGTCTGTGCAGGCTTTTGTCCATTTTTAATTGGGTTGTTTTCTTGTTGAGTGGCAGAGTTTGTAGTCCATTGTGGATAGCAGTCCTTTACCAGATGTGTGTTTTGCTCCAAGTACGTGGCTTTTCTCCTTGTTTTCCTCACGTCTTTCACAAAGCAGAAGTTTTAAAGCTTAATGTCCGGGTATTAATTATTTCTTTCACAAATGATGCCTTTGGAGTCCTATCTAAAAAGTCATCTCCATACCCAACGTCATCTCGATTTTTTTCCAGTTATCTTTTTTTTTCTTTTGGCAGTACCACACTGTCTTGATTACTATAGCTTTACAGTAAATCTTGAAGTCAAATAGTTTTAGTCTTCCTACTTTCTTCAATGTTAAATTGTCTGCTCTGGATCTCTCGCATCTATAAACCTTAGAATCTGTTTGTCAGTATCCACAAAATAACTCTGAGATATTGGACCAGATCCCCAAAATACAGAACTAAGGAGGAGAGATTTATTTGACTATCAGTTTCAGGGGACTCAGTCCAGGCTTGGCTGGCTCCAAGGTAGAAACATTATAGCAAGAGGGCCTGGCAGAGCAAAGCTGCTTAGTCCATGGTGACTAGAAGGCAGAGCAGGGAAACAGCGCCAGAGAAGCAGCGAGGGCACAGTACAGTGCCCAGGGTCCCGCCTCTGGTGGGTTATCTACCCACCAGAGATAGCCAGAAGCACACCTTACTAGTCCTGTAGGCTGCTCGCAGGCCAATCAAGCTGGCAGTCCAGTTTAACTGGCACAGACACTGGCAAGGATTGTATTGACTCTATAGACCAAGTTGGGGAAAGCTGACATCTTGACGGTGTTGACTCTTATCCAGGAGCATGGGCTATCTCTCACCACTTAATTAGTTCTTTGATTCCTTTTATCAAAGTTTTGTGGTTTTCCTTATTTAGATTTTGTACATACTTCATTAAATGAATACCTAAGTGTTTCACTTTGGGAGGTAATGTGTTTTTAATTTGAAATTCCACTTACTCATTTGTGGTATCTGCTTAACTTTTTAAGCAGTTGATGAGTGCCTGGAAGTTGACATACATACATATTCAGCAATGTTTCGCCACCTGAGACCTTTGAGGAGGTAAGCTTTGAGTTTCGGTTTTTCACTGGGGGCCAAAACAAAAACACTCTGTACTCTATAAAGAAAACTCATCATTTTCAGTGAAGCCAGTTATTATTTTTCAGTGGATTGTGGGGGAGAAATGTTACTGCCACTTAATATTTCTCATTGCGTTAGAGAAATGTAGAACCACTGTTTCCAAAACCTAGTAGATTGTGAAAGACTGCAAAATTTCTGTTTTGCTCCTACAGTGTTTTCCCTGCAGAGTACTTTTAACTTGACTGTTGCTTCATCACTGAGAATGTGTGTTTCTGGGACTGAGAATAACCAGCCACATCTTTTTACAAGGTTCTGTCTGGCGCAGACCCACCCCCACTGGTTCCACTACTCTCGAGCCTTGTCGGGAGCAGAGGCCGTCCACGCCTTGAGGCCTTTCTACTTTGCAGTCCACCCGGACTTCTTCGGGCAGCACCCCAGAGAAAGGGTAAGCGTGGGTCGTGTTCAGTTTTACTTTTCATCAAATCTAATACAGAGCCTGTGAGTTTGGGCTATCCTGTCATGGTCATGTAATCAGTGCTTTGAGCTGATGTGAAATGGAGAAAACTCTTGACTCTGAAATTAGTAAATTTTCGAATTAGTCAAAATTCAAAATATCAGAAATTGACAACTTTTGTAATGAAAGCTGTTATAATTTATGTAGGCAGTAAAATTGTCACGTAAACTCGAGGATTAGAAATCACGCTTTCCTTTATTTTTGTACGTTTTGTTTTGTTTTGTTTTGTAGTGCTGGGGGTTGAACCCAGGGTCTCACCGCTGAGCTGCGCCCACAGCCCCCAGTGTAGCTTTCTCGTTTGAGCTTCTGTGTGTTGTGAAGGGTGAACCAAGGAGCTTGGGTTGCTTTAACCCTACACATTCCAGACAAAAGTCTGACATCCCTGCTGGCCTGTAACTGACCCCTGGGGATCAGAATGTCCTGCCTGCTAAGAGGGAACTATAGACCCGAGTGTACTGGCACAAGTCTCCAGCCTCAGGAGGCTGAGGCAGGAGAATCACTGAGTTCAAGGCCAGCATGGGTTCAAGGCCAGTCTGAACTGCATAGTAAGACCCTGTCTCAGCGCCCCCAGAAAAGAGCTATAATGGGAAGGGGACCAGCAGGTAGAGGGAGGGGCGCGAAAGGGGCCCTGGAAAACAAGATGCGCATGTGCCACTGCCCACAACAAACGTAGTCTCGCTGCAGATGTGGACTAATACAGATGTTTTGAAAAAGAATGATAAGAACTGTCAGCAGAGCCTGATTGTGCTGATAGTGTGCTTGCAGTGAATACCTGTTCTCCTGCAGTGAGCCCTGGGCCGTGGGGGGTGTGGGGGGTGTGCCTGACCCCCAGTGAACCCCAGGGAGACCGTGGCACCAGGGCCGGTATGAGCGTCCCTGGCTGGCAGCCCCTCTCACGTCCTCGCACAGCCTGCCGGGCAGGAAGCAGCTGACGTCCCTGCGGTGCAGTGACCACGGCGGCCCTGCCCTGGGCTTGGCTCTCCTCTCACCTCTGCTTTTCCCTCTGCCCGCCCTCTGCTGTCCACATCCTCACAGCAGTGAGGGCTCTCCCGACGCAAGTCCTCGAGGGCCACTGCACCTGGTGTGGGTCTGGGCTCGGGCCCCGTGTGCTCCGTGGACTCGGATGGACACTGGCGCTGTCCGCCTTGCGTGTCGCCTGCCTGCTGTGGGCCAAACCTCGATGCAGCCGCCCCCATCCCAGCCGGGAGCTTCCTGGCCATGCTGTCCCTGCTTTCTCACGGCGTGTCCCTTGTGAGGAGGCCGTCCGGACTGTAGAAAGTTGCCACCGCCCTCCTTCCCGCGGTCCCTCTCCTCCTTGCACTGTGGCGTTTGGTCCAGTGCTCTCCTCCCGCAGCCCCCGCCCCGCGGCTGAGGCTCAGTGCCCATTCCCCTCCCTGACGCGGCCCCAGCTGCCGTCAGCAGCTTCTTCCCACTCCGGAGCACACTGCAGCATGAGACGCTGGCCTCTGAGGCGCAGGCTCTGACCTCAGGCGACCCCGCACTGGTGCCCAGTTGTTGTTATAATGCTCTTTAATTTTAAAGTGTGCAGAATATACAGGTTTTAAAAATCAAAACTAAATACAAAGTTCACTGAGAAGTCTGAGCTTCACCCAGTTCCTATCTGCCTTGTGTACATAATCCTTATCTGTAGCTTCAGGGGAGAGCTTTAGCTCCTTTGTTTCTGTGGGGCAAAAATAGAAACATGTATCTAAAACACTTCTGCACATTGGCAGAAAATGTGCCTGATCCACTTAAAGAATTCTTGGGGCTAAAACTGTCTGTATTAGTGCGTGCAAGAGCTCGCGGGGCTGGGTGAAGCTCCTCACAGGCTCTGAATCAGACTGAACACGGCACACAGAAATTTACAAGATTGGCCTACAGTGGCCCCTCCGGAGTCAGAGGTAAGGGTGCAAAAGACCAGCCCCACACTGGAGACCCAGCGGATCCAGCTGTGGTGTGGAGCGCTGGCCTGGCATGCAGGGCACCCTGGGTTTTATCCTTAGGACTGTAAGAAAGAGAAAAGAAAACTGTAAAATTCCAGCATTTTAAAATTCCAAATCATTTAATACCCTCAGTACCATTTAAAAGGTCGCTATCTGCTTTGCTTTTCTTGTTCTTATTTCTGTGTAAATACCATTCGTATTTTTTCCAGGAAGTCAATGAAAATTCTCTTAAGAGACTAAGTGTCTACTTAGAAAACCTCCAGAAACCAGGCTTCAAGTCTTTGAAACCAACTCAGCTTACATTTTATGTGCGAGAAACGGACCAGACTTCCTCGGAAGGCCAGGAACCCTTTAGCTCCTCTGGTAGGTGTTTCATGTTTCCGGCTGCCCCCGAAAGAGTCAGTCACGTGTGCGCCCTCATTTTGACATCGCCAGAAAGCCTCTGAAGCCCTGACCGCTGAAAGACAGTGTCATTTAGGCAAATTAAATTTTGCTGCTAGCTGCACATCTTTGAACAAGCCATTTTTTGTGCACTGTAAGCTTTATTATCTGTAAAAGTGAAGCGCTTGTCCCCTTCTGGTTTCAGTGTGACTTAGTCTTTCTGTAACAGTTTACACTTCCATGCTTGCTTGGGCAGCACAAATACCGTAACAACCTGTACTTCTAAAACCTGCAGCTTGCGTTCTCTTTCTCAGGCCTCACCATGCCCGGAGAGGTTGGCAGCGTCCCTTGTGGGAGCTAGGAGATTGGTTGGGTTTTAGAGGAAGCGTCCATGGGCGTTCCGGTGGGAGACAGCCTTCTGCCTTGCAGCGTCTTTCCAGTACCTTCTACTTCTGCTTTAGTCGTGATCCAGTCATGCCTAAAATTAGAAACAGCACCTTACTGGGTGAGAGCCCCGTGAGTCTGTCCTTTCTCTAGACGAATATCCTTTTGATGATCCTTGAGGAAATAACTTTATTTTACAACAAAATAGAGATTTACTGAGGGGCTGGGGATATAGCTCAGTGGCATAAGTGCCTGCCTGGCAAGCACAAGGTCCTGATTCCCTGTACAAACAAAAAAAAGAAAAAAGATTTACTGAGCGCTTTCTGTGAGTTAAGACAAAAACAGAAAATACTCTGTAATTTTCTTTTGAAATAAACTATTGCACAACTCAGAATTTGATAGTCTTTTGAGGCCTAGAATTTATTTCTAGCTCTACTGGTGACAAGCTGTATAACCTGGACTTAACCTCCAGAACTTTGTCTGTTAAAAGGAAACCCAAGGTCTCTGTCTCCTCTATCCACGGCTGCCCAGGCTGCCAGGAGCAGGGCTCCGTCTCTGAGAGCCAGGCAGAGCCCGGCTGGGAAGGCAGCTTCCGCCCAGCTCTCGGGCCGGCACTGCGTAGCCATCTCCTCCTGCCGATTGTCTTTCTATGATAGAATGTGGAAGATCCAAACACCACAAACTCCTTTTCTTGACAGTTTCTCCATCTCCCTCTGATTTAGGCTTTTATTAAAAATAGCTCCTCTTCATTATTCAGACAAAAAGTCACCTCATGGCCCTTTGTAAAGGAATAGCTGTGCTAAAGAATTGTGTAAATAATAAGTAATAACTGTTTATCGTTCTGTTTGAAAGTGTAAATAATTTTTTTTTCCGGTGTCAGGAATCGAACTCACGACGTTGCACTTGCCAGGCAGACACTGTGCCGCTGAGCTAAATCTCCAGCCAAATAATCATTTTTTGTTTGCATTATTATGAATGTGCCACTTAGCCATGAGAGTCTTGTGAGACACGTTTTGCTAGTATCAAACCAAATGTTCGTAAATGTTGTTGAGGAGATAAACATCCCTCTTACTCAGCACCAAGGTTTGGCTAGGGATTGAAGAGACATCAGATAGATAATGATCTGCTTAGGTTTCATGATTTCTCCCAGAGGACAGATAAAATGTATAGAGGCAGATTATACCTTTTTACAGTTTTTAAAATAAAAATGGTACCACCAATCTATATTATAGTTTTTATGTATTTAAGAAATTCAGGCTCGTTTCTGCAGCTACAGTCACTACATCAATCCTGCTATCAGCTTAAATGTTAAATGTAAATGTAGTTAAAGAGGAAGGTGGATTTACAAAATGGGCAGAGCTGGTACTAGAACTGATATGTCTGGTGGTTGGTTCACATAGCACATTATTCTTTTAAAATGTTGCTAGTACACGTTTTTCCCTTTTCCTTTATTGACAAGATTAGCAATCTGATGGAGATTTAAAACTTCCATTTTTAACATTTTTGTCTGATTGTAAAATTAAAATCAGTTCTTTAGGTTTTGTATCTAGAGTATGAAAATTTTTCATTGATAATTAAGATGGTAGTAAAGTAAAATGTTTACCAGAGATTTTTAATCACTGAAATTTCCTGAGCTGTGTGCATTAATACATTGAAATTCTTAAAAGGCCTAATAATGTCTTCTTTTTTTTTTTTTCCCCCTCCGGTACTGGGAATCGAACTCACGACCTTGCGCTTGCCAGGCAGGCACTGTGCCACTGAGCTAAATCCCCAGCCCCAGCCTAATAACTTCTTTAGCTCCACATTTTTTTTGGTGGCCTATGAGAAAATAAGCTTTATTTTTACAGTAAGTTTTAAAACAAGCTAAAGACTTAACTTTCTATAAACTAATACCAAAGCATACAGCTATAGCTGGCTCTGAGTAAAGACAAAAATTCTACACTTTCAATTAACTTGTTAAACTACTCATTAAGCAAAAATAGGTTACTGAAAAAAATTGTTAGAAATGGGAGAAAACATAATATGTACAATAATATAAAGAGTTCTTATAAACCAAGAAGAAAACTCTACATTATAAAAACGGCAAAGACTATGAATGGGCAGCTCCAGAAATAATTCTTACGTAGCCAACAAAAACGTTAGTCTCAGTATTCAAGTGCAAGCTGAAATAATTAGATACAATATTTTGTCTGTAAAATTTTTTCATTTTTTACTAATAATAACCCCATATAGTGAGATGGCGTCTTCATACTTTGTAAGTATATGAATTCATACAAGCTTCCTAGAATGCATTTTGAATTATCTCCCTAAAACTGCAAAATCCCTCCTGTAGCAATGTAAAGAACCAGTAAAGGACATGTACATCCTGGTACAAGTAGTGCTCACTGTACAGCAGCCCTTTTATTGGATGAAATAATTAATGAAGTAGCCAGGCGTGGTGGCACATGCCTGTAATCCCAGCACTCGGGGGTCACCGTGAGTTTGAGGCCAGCCTGAGCTCCGTAGTAGATTCAAGGCCAGTCTGAACTGCATAGCGAGACCCGGTCTAAAAAAATTAATGAACTGAGAAGAGAGAAACAGATTTCTTCCAGCTTAGCAGTGTCAAGGGTGCGTTCTTCGTTCCCCACCTCTAGGACATGCACGAGCCTGGGCTTTTCTTTCTGCTTCACAACTGTGATAGAACAATTCTGCTGTAGCTCTCACTTTTCCATCAAGTGGGTCAAGTGAAAACCTTTCTTAGTTTGTATCTTCTGGGTTCCGTGACTTTCTCTGGCAAACAGAAGATGTGTCTCTGAGGATGATTTACAGTGTGGTGTCAGTCATCAGGTGCAAAGACAGGAAAACACTTCAGGCTTTGGAATAGCAAAGAACTGAGAACAATTTCTGTGTCCATCACTGCTGGAAGTATTAATTGTGTTGCATTCATTAAAGGGACTGTCACATAGCTGCTAAAAAGAGTGAGGCTGACTGATACATACAGAGGTGGGAGGGTCACCATCGCTGTGACAAAAGTGAGTCCAAAAGGTGTTATCCAGAGTGATGCCGTTTATATAATGAAAAGGAACAGTTCCCATCGGGTGGTAATGCACGCCTGTCATCCCAGCGGTCAGGAGGCTGAGGCAAAAGGCTCACCACGAGTTTAAGGCCAGCCTGGGTTGCATAGTGAGTTCAAGACCAGCTTGGGCTGCATAGTGAGACCCTGTCTTAAGAAAAGTAAAAGGAGCAGTTCCAAGTGCATGGCTGTGTGTTTGTGTAAACACATACGCATGTATCATATAACAGCACGCAGAGAAGCACAGAGGAAAGGGTTAGACCAGCACTGTCCCAGACGCCTTCCTGCAGGGGAAACGGTCTGTGTCTTCTCGAAGCACTGCAGCAAGCACTCGCACCATGTGACCATGGCATGCTGGAGAGGCAGCCAGGGTGCTTTTTATTAATCTAATTTTCATCAGCCACATGTGGCCAGAAGCTGCCACCGTAACTCAGCTTTGTAAGAATAGCTACCTAACCGTGAACAATGGACTCATCTCGTAAAGGTGTGAGATTGCATGTCTGTTAACACGACTTGTGCTTCAGCATATATGCATACATACTTGTAACTAGTATGTAATTTTACGATAAGCGTGTACTTAATACTTGTATAATTTTCAAAACTAATTTTTAAAATTATTAAAAAAAGAAAAGAGCGTGTTGTTGGAGAGAAAGTCCTTGGATTGGTATCAGCTCAGACTCAAGCCCTTCGCCCTTGACCTTCTTGGGCCTGGGCTTCTCGCGTGTGACCAGAGAGGCTGGGACAGCGGGGTTGCTGGGCGTGGGGTTGAGACGCTGTCGGCTCAGGTTGAACCTCACCTCACACCAGCTGAAGGAGCAGCCGCTTTCCTGCAGTGACCCACCAAGTTCAGTCACAGACCTTCACCCGGCCCCCAGAACCGACAGTGAAGCACTAACTTGCAAACGCTTAGACACTTTCTAATCACTCTGGAAAATACTGCCAAGCTAGCAGCACAGCGGGCGAGGAGAGGGAGGAGAGTCAGGATCCTTGCAACCGGAAAGAGCAGTTGGGATGGTTTTCTGTGACCACAGAGACTGGGCAGCTGGCCCTGCTCATCTGCACCTGTCACCGTGCCATCTCTGTGGCACATGTAACCGTGCCACCGTGCTTGCTGTCTGCGTGTGATACTGTTGTTGAACGTCTGCTCTTAGGAGGGAGCGCTTTCCCATCTCCCTGGGGACCCGGTTCATGGGCAGCATCGCAGACATGCTGACTGCCCTCTGGGCAGGGAGGGGTTTGGTCACAGGCGCCCAGCTAGTAAAGGGAGGAGACGTTAAAGAAACTGATGAAGGTAAAAAGAGCCTCATAGAGTTTTGGAGAAGGAAAGTTGTTTTCCATTTTACATGTGATTTTCCAGTAGCATGAATTGTAATCAGTAATGGGATGTTATAAAGTATTTTGATTGTATAAATGTTGCATGCAATACTATTTTAAAGGTAAAGCAAATAATCACCTGTATTAATTGTTTGGGGGAATTATATTCTCTAGGATTTCGAGCAGTCAGATTTACTTTGCACACCAGAGACCTGCTAAGCACAGTATTGTATATTCTCAACTCCTGCAGTTTATCTGTGGAACATATCCAAAGCTTGAACACTAATGTGCATTCCCAGCCTCTCAGAGAAGCCACGCGGATACCCAATAGGCCCATCAAATGGGACAAGTCTTACTACTCTTTCACTGGATTTAAGGACCCTGACCAAGACCTTGAGCAAGTCTCGAGAAAGGAGGTGACCCTAACGTACGTACGAGTTTGATTTAACTGAACTGCCGTTTGTAGTTGGTGTTTAACACGCAAATCTAATTTTCTAAGCAAAGTAATCCTGTCAGTATAGTTAATCTAGCAATCATTATGGATAGGTATTTCATGTTTCTTAAAGTTACCGGAATACTCCGTGTTTGTCTTTTGATTCATACAAGATATTGCATATAAAGCCAGGCGTAATTACACACCTGTAATCCCAGCACTCGGGAAGAGGATCATTGCAAGGGAGACCAGCCTTGGCTACAAAGTGAGCTCAAGGCCAGCCTGAACTGCGTAGTGGGACCTTGTCTCAAAAAGACCACAAAAAAAAATACTGTGTATAATAGATTGTTTTTAAGTTTTTAAAGTTCTGTTCACGTTGTCCCTAGTGTGAGAGAAAGGGCTGTGCCGAAGACGAAGGAGTCCTAACCTTTCCACGAGGCAGCACTCTCAGGTTCTCCGCAGAGTTAAGTTGCAGTGTGCATTAGTGTAGTCGTCCGTATGTAGAGGCCTTAGAAAACATTGTCTTGAATGGATTCTGGAGAATTCTTTAACTGTAGAAACGGCATACAAAGCCTTGTTCCCTTCCAGCTGTGCTGTTGTGAAGCCCCACTGGTGTGCTTTGAGTAAGTCATGTGAGGCCACGCACAGCTCAGTCCCGTCCTGTGTCTGCGGCTGCAGCTGAAGTATCCCGAGGCCACTCAAGGCCTGGCTTCCTGCAGGCTAGGATGCCTGCTCTGTTGTCCAGGGACGCGGAAGCTGCTCTGTAACTGTCTGCGCTCACTCTGGAGTTCTCCCAAATCAGCCTGAGGAGATGGAAGAGTGGCAGAGTCCATTTCAGAAAGGGAGGTGCAAGTAGCTTGGAAGGAGCACATGAATGTCTTGGTGTGGAGAAGCCCAGCCATGTTTATCTATATGCGTTTATCTATATGTGTAGCTGATAGATAAATCACTACCCTAAACGCATACATGTTAATTGTTCGGATTCTCTTCTATAAACAAAACAGAAATGAAACCAGTCTGAGACAGACCAGAATTCATGAGGCACAGAAGTAAGGCCAGCTCAGTATGGTAGCACACACCTATAATCCCAGCACTCAGGAAGCTGAGGCAGGAGGATTGCTGTGCGTTCAAGGCCAGTCTAAACTGCTTAGCAAGACCCTGCCTCAGAACAACAAAAAAAGCAGAGCAAAAGTGAAGATCACCCTGGTGGGACAAAAGCTGGTGAATTTCATTTTGGTTTAGAAAAGCAGGAGCATGAAGAAGGTAAATTGCACCTAAGAGCTAGCGGGGCTGCAGTGGGTGCTGTGAGTCCGGGCGGAGTGGGAGGTTCCCAGCCTTGCAGGCCCTGGGGCCAGCACACTTCTGCGGCCATCCTGGCCCTGCAGGAGGGATCGCAGTTCAAGCCCAGCCTGGGAAATTTAGTGACTTATCAAGACCTCATCAAAGAGAAAACCAGAAGGGTCGGGACATGACCCCATGTGCTGGCCTCGGGTACAGTACCCAGTACCATGGCCAAAAACTTCTGCCTGTACTGTAAGCGGAATGTTTGGGCCAATGAGTAGGAAAAAAATGAGGTTAGATGAGACAGGGCCCAGAAGCAAAACGGACGGCACATCTTTTTAAGCTAAAGGGCTTAAAGTATTGTACATTTCAGGCGAGCAGCCAGCCTGCTGTTGAGCGTTTCGTAGAATACAGTGTTGATCGGCAGCTGGATGCGCAGCCGGATGCGCAGCCATTGTGGAAAGATCGTCCCCGGGACTCGCAGCCAGGAACTGGCCAGCTAGTGGGGCGGCGCTGCACACCGAAGCCGAGCAGAGCCAGCACCACTAGACAAGTGTCCACTGGGCCGCTGGGGTGTGCCTGTCTTTGTAATCTCCTCTTCACACTAGCCATCCAGTACAGTTTAATAAATAGAGTCAACGTTCTTAAATTACCGCTCTATAGAGGTGCAGAGTTCTTAAGACTTGGGGACGTGTTTTAATCATTTGTGTACTAACTACTTCATCTACAGACCCCATCCAGTGTCTTTATTAACCTGAATTAACACAGGGAACAAATAGGAACGTGTGGCTTATTATAGAGAACCCATAGTTTAATATGGAAGCGTGAAGCGTCTGAACACACATGGTAGCAATAGAAGTCACCTGAGAAGGAATGTAAAGGGTCATTTTTTTCTTTTTTTTTTTGGTACCGGGAATCACACTGAGGACCTGGCAGTCGCCATGCAGCTGCTGTGCCACTGAGCTATATCCCCGGCCCAGTCATTTTTTCTTACCTGTTCATTTCATGAGTGTTTACTAAACTATAACTGCTGACTTGGTAAGAAATGCATTCTCATAAGGAAAGTGTCTGTGTGTAGATGAGCTAGTTGTGTTGCTGTGAATTCTTCGTTTCCTCCAAGGTATACTTGTCTGAAATTCAAACTTCTACTTTGACATTAGCAGGATGTTGACATGCAGGATCCAAAGAGGTCATTTTGAATCTTCCACTCTTGAAAAGGACAGCAAATTAAACCATTATTCTAGAAAACTGAGATTAGGGAAATGGAGCTCTCTAATTCATTGGTCGTTGTTTTTCCATCCAGTTCTAAGTACCTTTATCCTGATAGACACTGAGGAAAACCCATCTATTATTAGCTAAAAAAGAGTCTCCTTCCCTTCAGAAGGTGAGATGAATAATAACACGGCATTATAGCAGAATTGTGTCTTAGTTTTTAATGCTTATATTAAGGGCCCTTAGATTATATCTTGAGCATCAATATCTTATTTACCTGAACTAGATCATTACCCCTTGTGAAAAATGAGTTAAGTTTAGCTTCTAAAAAGTGTGATTTTTAGAGCAGAAGGTCCTGGCAAGGCAGGACGAGAGAGGACAAAATTGTCCCAAACAAAGGCAAGAAGAGGAATTCTTTGCTCTTTTTTTGGACCCAGAGTGACTCGCAGTGCAGACCAAAGGCACTGAGTGTCATCTCTTATTTCCCTGACTGCGAGGTGAGCGGCTCAGGAGGGGAAGGCCTGTTCTGGCTCCTGGCCCCAGCGGTCATGGCGGCAGGGCCCAGTGACGGGGCCTCCAGGTCCGTGGCATCCGAGGAGCAGAAGACAAACAGGAAGGGGTAGGGGCTCCAGGCCCTCCTCCCAGGGAGCGCCTCAGTGACCACCTCCCTCCGGAAGCTTCTGCCTCTCCTGAAGGTGCACCGCTGGCCGGGCCAAGCCCTCCACACACGAGGCCTCCTGGGAACATTCAGGGTCCCAACCGCAGCACCAAGTTGCTTCCACAGCAAAATCAGCGTGTCCTGTGGAGGAGACCCTTAAGGCTGCATAATGTCCTTTCCCTCACCCGAGATTTGCCCCCTGGCCGTCATACTCACTAGTGACATCCCCAGTCCCATCCTCCCTCCATGCTGCTTCCGGCCCCGCCTTCCTGGCGCATCCGTGACTGTGAGTCCCCAGATGTCCAGGCCCCTCTGCCATCTCTGCCCACAGTGGGCATCAGCCGTTTTCCTGGGAAGCTGAGCTCTGTGGCAGGAAACGGATTTTAGAAGCATCTGGGCTACACATGCTCAGTCACTGTGGTCCTCAGCAGTCAGCGAGGAAGTGTATATCTGCACTTTAAACACCATGCTTAGAACTTTCGTGCTTAGCTCACAAAGTAGTTAACATTTGTTCACAAAAATGGTTAAGCTAGACCTGTTGATTTTTATATACTAATTGTAAGAATTCTACAATCAAGGACTGGAGGGGTGGCTCAGTGGCAGAAACTTGCCAGGCATGTTTGAGTCCCTGGGTTCAATCCCCAGGACCACCACCACCAAAAAGAAAGAATTCCAAAATCAAGTCATGAATGTTTCAGTGGGAGCAATTATGTTTCAGTCTACTTTTTGTTTATGAAGCTGAGGATCAAACCCAGGGCCTCGTGCACACAGAGCCAGTGCTCTGCCACTGAGCTACACCTGCAGCGTGGCTGTCTGTATTCTAAGATATTTTCTCCTCAAACCAGACATGGTATATCATTGGGTAATTTACTTGTCACGCTCTTTCTTATGTGATTTAAAATACATTGAATGAGCTGTATTAATAAATGAGGAAGCCAGGTGTAGTGGCACATGCCTGTAAACCCAGCACTTGGGAGGCTGAGGCAGAAGGATCGTTGCAAGTTCGAGGCCAGCCTGGGCTACAAAGTGAGCTCAAGGCCAGCCTGAGTTGCATAGCGAGATCCTGTTTCAAAAAGACAAAAATAAGTAAATAAATAAGGAAAAGTTAGGGAACTACAAAATGCAATATCTGATACTAATGATGTAGATTGATTCATCACATACCATGCAGAAGGGACAAAGTATGTGGCAGTATCCTTAAAAGAGCTGCAGGAAGGACTGAATTGCTCTGCCCAGCTCCTGAATCAGAACACCTTGAGCACCTTGCTGAGGGCAGGGCCTGTGCTCCGTCCTGCTCTGCAGGCCTCCCGTGCAGCCCCTCTGCCTGCTGTGAGTGTCCTGCGACAGGCACGCTGGCTGACCGCACAGACACTGGTGCACTTGCTTAAGGGGACCTGCCCTGGCTCGCTCCCCGGCCGACCTGGGCTCCAGGTCGCCCGCCACCTGTCCTGCAGACCCGGCAGCTCCCTCACTTCCACAGGAGCTCTCCTCTCTATTCTCACAGTTACCCATGTAGACTTTCTCTTCTTGGGTCCCACCACGACACGCTAGCAGATTTGCAGCGTAAGTGTGCTTCACAAGTGCATGATGACTTGGTTGGTTCTGGGATTATCCTCACCTTGGCATGTTCTGAATGTGCCCAGTCATATCTAACACCTCTGAAGTGACTTACGGTGCCTTTCTTGTTCAATCTGAGGACTTCTAAATGCTTTTAAGATGGACACAGCAGCCTCCTTTAGAACAAGGCATTTCTCAGAGAATGGGCTCGGCAGAAGTCTGGCTGAAAACTCAGTTTGGTGTTGGACCTACTTTAGGGTAACTCTTGTGTCTTAATGCTGCAGTGTTTACATTATGTCAGCATTGCAAAATATGTGTCTGTTTTTTCTTTCTAGATCCTGGTTAGATAACAATGGGAAAACTGCTGTTAAAAAGCTGAAGAATAGTTTGCCTCTTAGAAAAGAACTACATCGTTTAAAAGACGAGCTGTCTAGCCTGTTGCAGCTTTCAGATATCAGGTAATAAAGAAGGAAACCTACTTTAGAGATGAAAATACATAGGAAGGGCCTGCTCGTAGACCTTACCAGCTGCTGGGTGTGTGCATCTTTCACTTTAATTTCCTGATAACTAAATATTCTTCAGTTGGCCTTTTATGAACGTAGTCAAGTGTCCATCTATGCAAAAAAATTATTAACTTTTTAAAAGATTGAACTAAGGTTTAAGTACTGACATTCTTGGCATAATTGCTAGACTTCTTTAAGTGTAAGTGTGTACAGAAAATATCCTTCTTCTTCTGTTACACATAACATACAGAAAGTCATTATACCCCGATCGGGTAAGATTGGTGCTCGAGTTTAAGCAGAAGGCAGCGGAGAGGAAGTGGGTGTTGTATTCTTGGCTCTGTCTCATGGATGACTTTTCAAAGTCTGCTTGAGCTCGGAAACTGCCCCTCTACCACTGCAGGGGAATGTGTTCTGAAAGGACACTACACTGCTTTTCCTCCCTAAGGAGGGACGGAGGGCTGGGGGCTCAGGCCTGGCTCCCCCCGCACCCTCACAGCCTCGCCATGCCCGCCCTGGCTTCCTTCTTCCATTGTATCACTCCATCGCTTTTTTCTTAGTTGAACTCAGTGACTATTAGGGCACCGTAGTAGTACCATTTTCCTTCTCCTAAGGTAATGCTGACTGCAGAGCAAAGCCTCTGGGCTCACAACGTGTGGAGAGGTGTGAATTTGAGCTTTCGGTTTGTTATCATTGTGTCCGCAGTGTTCAGGCCGTGCTTGGTTACAGGGCTGCTTCCACGTCCATAGTTATGTGGTTATAGGACTGTGTCCAGCTCTGTAACAGATACCGGAGATAAAGCAGCTGAGTAGAGGTTTGCTCTGCCACAGTTTCAGAGGTTCCAGGACTGATCGGCCTGTTGCTTTTGAGTGGGGGCCTGTGACATGCAGAGTGAACCCCTTCATGATGTGGAGCAACGAGAGGGTGAGGGAGAGCCCCACTGTCCCCTTTAAGGGCACGCAGTGACCAGAAGAGACATACCCCAATGGCCAGGCCTTCCCCAGGTGTCACCTCGTGAAGGCCGCACACCATGTCCCGGTGACACCACGGGCTCCTCGGGCTGGGAACAACACCTTGGATGTGTGGATCATTGAAGATCCACCCGGCAGCAGTCTAGTAACATAGGCTTTCCAGTTAAAAATAAGATAATGCTGTTCTTATAAATGACGAAGTAAGCAAGTTCATGTGCATGAAGTAACTTTTTCAAGTAAAATTTTTTTTGGTACCAGGACTCAAACTCAGGGCCTCACACTTGCCAGCCAGGTGCTGTGCCATTGAGCTATATCTCCAGCCCTAAATTTTAAACGTTCTGTTAAAGCAGACTGCATTAGGAACATAAAAGATGAGCATTACTTTGCTAGCTTGTAGAGAAATTTCCCAACTTTACTGTGGGCTGCAAATGTGTAACCCACAGAAATAAAAGCAGTTTTGCTTGCTTTTTTTTTTGAGTCCTGCAGGCCCTTCATCTTATTTTAAAAGAGAAACGACATGGTGCGTCGTGTACTTGCTTGGCACAGACCTTTGGGTACCTGAGCGCAGTGGCCATGTGCTTGCCTCGGGTAAACAGCCCCTGTTCCATCCGGCTGCATCTGTGCACATCCGCTTATCTGGAAACGGGGGATTTGTTAGGCTGCGTGGCGCAGGGCTGTCCTGGCCACAGCAGGTATGGCTGTCATGCGTGTCTGTCGCAGGTGGCAGAGGAGCTGGGGCATCGCCCACCGCTGCAGCCAGCTGCACAGTTTAGGCCGCCTCGCACAGCAGAACCTGGAGACACTCCAGAAAGCCAAAGGTAAACTCCCGCTGCTTCCTCTAATGCCAGGCACATCTGTAAACTGGTCAACACGGTGACCTTATCTCAGCAGGATATTTATGTCTCTGCCTTTGAGGAAAGCAGAGACAAGTTAGCATCTCCACTCCCGCTGAGTGCAGTCATGCATTTCTACGGGGTCTTAGTTACTTTCTCATTGTTGAGACAGAACACCGGACGCCACAGGTAAAGTGGGAAGGGTTTACTTGGCTCACAGTGTATAGCAGGTTCAGTCCATAGGCAACTGGCTCCAAGGCAGGCTGGTACAGCAGACAGGCATCGCAGAGGAGAAGGAGTTCATGGCAGGCAGAAGACAGCAAAAGCAAGCAAGAGACAATCCCCTTTCTGTCCCTTACACTGTCTCCAGGCTCCCGAGACCAGGGCGGTGCCAGTCCTGTCAGTGGACAGATTTAGTAATCACCCACCCTTAACCCCAGTACCCCTAATCCCAGAATTGCCCCATGAGTCATTCACACATTCTAGATCCAGCCACTTCTGAACACTGCAGCTCTCTTTGCACTGCTGAGTGTGAGGCTCCTCCGACATGACCAGGGCTTGTGCTTCATCCTCAGGATGCACGCTCATCTTCACGGACCGCTCCGGCATGAGCGCAGTGGGCCACGTGATGCTGGGGACCATGGACGTCCACCACCACTGGATAAAAGTAAGGGGCGCCGAGGCAGAGTCCGGGACAGACGCCGGCCCAGGCAGTGCACGGAAGCCCGTGTCGTGGCGTCTGCACTGTGTGACGGGTGTGGGGGCAGCCGGCCGGGGCGGCTGTGCCTGTGACACTGCAGCCGTGCGCGCAGCCGGAAGCCTGCTTCTGTCGTGTTCTTGCACGCTGTCGAGCTCTACCTGACGTTCAGTGACTGCACCGTCTCCTGTGTATCCCAGGGGTTTGCAGTGTGGCTACGCGGGGGAAGCCATTGCCAGAATCCAGATAGTGGGCCCCCACTCCCACACGTGGGTGTCACCCTCCTCCTGCCCCCCCAAGTGACTGGTCTGTCTTTTCACGCTGTCCCCTGATGATCTCAAAAGTTACACGAGTAATCGTAGCGTACGTGTACATTTTCATCTGGCTACTTTCTTTCATTTTGAGGTTCACTGACACTGTTAAAGTGTATTTTGCTCCTTTTCATTGCTGTGTGATGTGCCACGTTTGAATATAGCACAGTCACAGCAGCCGTTCACCGTTGGCAGTTTGGGGCTTTCACAGACAAAGCTGCTGTGAACATCCGTGCACAAATACATTTTCCTTCTCCTGGCCATAACACCCAGAGAATTGGCGGATCCTATGGCGAGATATTTTGACTAAGAAAAGGCCAGAAATAGCCATCTATTTTGCTTTAATATTTAGGGTTTTGTTTTGAGACAGTGAGTGTTACCCAGGCAGCTGTCCTGGCCCAGCCTTCTGAGCAGCAGGGATGACAGGCACGGGCCACCATGCCTGGCCCGCAGTAGAGGTTTTTAGCTCTAGACTTCCTAACAGGTTTCGGCACTGTAATTTGCGGCACTGTAATTTGCAGCCCTGATGACGACTGGGGAGCATCTTCCCACGCCGTTCCGTGCCCCACACGTCTTCTCTGGTGCAGCATCCGATCAAGTCCCATATTTGGTAGAAAATACTCGCAAGCCACGTATCTCATAGACACTTGTCTAGTACACACAAAGAACTTTTAGCACTCATTGGTAAAATAATAATGGCCAGCCCAACCAGAAAACGGTACAAGACTTAAAAAGACGTGTCACAACGAGGACATGCAGGTCACAGCACTTAAAGGACGCTTCTTGTCACCGTGAGGGAAGTGCAAGTGGAGGTCGCGTGAGGGCTGAGGTGCGGAGCCCAGGAGGCCGGGCTTTGCTCCCCAGCCCCGAAACACTCGTAGCGGGCATCTCGGCCTGCTGACCCGAGCGGCTGAAATGGAAATCGACAACGCCAGTGCCGGGGAGCGTGCGCAGGAGGAGCTGCTGCTGCTGGGACTGTGGCCCCGTGCCCGCGCCCCAGGAGAGCTTGGCCAGTGGACAGAGCCACGCGTGCCTAGCACAGAACCCAGTGATTGCGCCCTTGGCGTTTATACAGCACAGTGAAAAGTCACGGTGTCTGCCCATGAGGAGCGCCAGGAGCCTCCTGTCCTTGGGCCTGGATGGTTGCAGGGGCGGGGCAGGGGGTGGGGCGGAGGGAAGACCACGCCCTGTGCGAGTCCCAGGGGGCACACCCGGGGCGAGGCTGGGAGCGCACCTGGCTGTGAACGGCCGCTGGCGCTGGCGGGAGTCTGGTAGTGGTGGCAGTGATGAAACAGCATCAAGTGAGGCCATGGTGAATGCAAGTGAAGCTGCCGCGGCCGAGGGCGTGTGCATCGCAGCTGCCTCAAAATAAAAAGGTTTTCAAGCCGCGCACAGTACTGCACACCCACAATCTCAGCAAGTTGGGAGGCTGAGGCAGGAGAATTGCACGTTCAAGGCCAGCCTGGGCAAAGTAAAAAATAAAAAGGGCTGGGAGTGTAGATGAGGAGAATGCTTGCCTAGCGTGCACACAGCCCAGGGTTTAATCTCCAGGACTGCAAAACGAAAGAGTTTTTCAGCGCACTTACCATGTGTGCATGGAGGACCCATTGAGAGGAAAATCGAAAACATAAGGAGTCAGTTTTTTTAATCACAAAATGCAATAAAAGATTACCAATAATTTGCCACATGTTATTGTTACTGCTTTTATTATAGGGAGGTTTTTTTGTTTTTGGTTTTTGTCTTTTTGAGACAGGGTCTGTCTCTGTGGTTCAGGCTGTCCTTGAGCTCACTTTGTAGCCCAGGCTGGTCTCAAACTTGCAGTGCTCCTCCTGCCTCAGCCTCCCGAGTGCTGGGATTACAGGCTCACGCCACCACACACAGCTTCCGGCAGGCGGTGAGGGGGTGATGCCTTCCTCCTCTTCCAGTCTCACAGACCCCAGCTTTCAGCAGAAACTGGATCCTTGCCAGGCCGCCCCCACCCTGGCTTCCTGCCCGTCGGCCGTGTCCCCATCCCCCCCCCCGTACCCCTCTGCCTCCTCCAAACCCCATTTCCCTGTTTGAGATGGGTCCAGCCAGCCCTCCTTGGAGGTCCTTGGACCCTGCTCTAAATCTATGCCCTGTGTGGCACTAAGGATGCTGGGCTTGGGCTTGGGGGTTGCTTCCGTGGACCCCAACTCTGAGGCCCTTACAGGCTCATAATCCCTAAGCTGCGGAGTCTGGTTCATTGCTGAAATACGCAGTGGGTGCCCTCTAATACTTGTATTCAATCGCATTTAGTTGATTGAAAGTAAACACTGAGAAATAGATTAGGAATTGAAGTGTATGCACGTACTTTATTTCTAAAAACTTTCTGAATCATTCTGAATGCGCTTACAGTTTCCACCTGAATATGTAAATTAGTACTTAAGGCTTAGTCTCTTCAATTCCTGTGTAAATCTCCTAGACATAGGGAGGTTTGTTTGAAATATTAAGTCTTTCTAGCTATTTGACAAAGTCTTTTCCATTTGAGACAATAATTTTCTTCTTAGACTTTTCTCAGTGCTATTTATGGGGATCCTGAAGTTGAGTTATTATATAGTCACATACAACTAAATATGGCTTCTTTTATTCTAAACACTGTAGCTTTTTGAAAGGTTGCCAAGTTATTTTGACCTCCGGAGGAAGCTGATGCTCTTAGAAGACCGAATAAGCGGGCTTTTAGGTGGCATCCAAGTTGTGTATATGGAGGAGCTGCAGCCAGCGCTGACCCTGGAAGAGTATTACTCTCTCCTCGACGTGTTCTGTAACAGACTGCTGAAGAGCAGGGCTCCTTTCCACCCTCAGAGTCTCCGCGGCTTGCAGATGATCCTTAACAGGTGAGCACCGGGGCAGGACGCTGTCCCTCGGGCGGGCGGGCGATGCGCTGCCTTGTACGTCCGTGTGCGGCGCTCAGGAATGACAGGAGGGAGTGCCATAGCAGCCCTCTGCTCACAGGATAGGGGACTGCATCTCTAGAACGGGGTTAAGTGTGAGGGTCGCTCCCGGGGGAGGCACGCTAGGGTAAATCGGCAGCCGGGCCTGTACGCACGCTGTGCCGTGTAGTGCTGGGGCGCCAGCGCCTTCTCCCGGCCCTCCGCTCTGGGGGCGCAGGCTCGGCAGGGCTGGGAAACACAGTCACCCTAGTAAAGGGCACCCCTGGGACTCTCGGTCAGCGCTGCTGTACTGTATTTTTAAGGTGGATTTCCTTAGCGATCCTTCTCAGGTACTCAAAGACCAATGAGACGTTTTCTCAGGGAGCGGACGGAGCCAGCGGTTTTTCGCTTAGTGTCTCTCTGTTTCAGTGACCAGTACGCGCCAAGTTTGCACGAACTCGGGCACTTTAACATCCCGACGCTCTGTGACCCAGCAGACTTGCAGTGGTTCCTGCTCAGCAGAGCCCAGCAGGCGAGGGAGAACGTGACGAGGAGGGAGCGGTGAGTACCGTCAGCCTCTGCATCGCGGTGTGCAGTCTGACTTCTTTTTTGTTTTATTTTGGTTTTTGTTGATTTTTGAGACAGGGTCTCACTGCGTATTTCAGGCTGGCCTCGAGCTCAGAGTGATCTTCCTGCCGCAGCCTCCCAAGTGCTGGCATTACAGGTGTGCGGCACCACGCCCAGCATCAGTCTGACTTCTGATGATTCGGGTTTGGGACTCTGAAACGGGGGAGGCCGAGACCGGATGCGAGGCTGGGGTGGAGGGTGGTGGTAGAGCGCTTGCCTGGCACTACAGAGAAACAAAACCAGCACTGTAGGAACTGACTGATCTGTAGGTGCCCATGTGCCCACCTGCCCCCGAGCTCGGCACGGAGCTGCCGCGCCCGCGTCGCAGAGCAGGTGCTTGCCGACGTCAGAGGCGCCTGAGCTGTGGGCTTAGCGGCAGGTGTCGCTTCTGTAACAGGGAGGAGTGCCCTTGCCCTCTAGAAAGCGGCTGCTTTCACAGAGGTGAGCAGAGCTCTGCTCTGCACCCACACAGGGCCTGGCACCCTGCCGGCCTCCCTGAGCAAAGCAAAGCAAAGCAATCATAAGGAAACGGAAAAAAAATTTTTTTACAAAATACTTCTTTGCAGTGCTGAGGGCAGAACCCAGCTCGCTACACCTGGCCTAGGCAGGTGCTCAGCAGGCGCTGCACTGGCCTGAGTCGTTTCCGCTCAGATGGCCGTGCCGGGGACGGGGTTGCCCCACCGCCCAAGGCAGCCTTCTGGACCCGGTGGCTTCTGAGACACACGCCGTCACCCTACCACTGGGGACACACTTACCCCATTGTCCTGGGCCCGGGCGCTCGTCATGAACCATGGCAGCGGCATCCAGAGGACAGTGACGCGGAGGATGGGTCGGATCGCTGGGGACAGCGGGGAGGGGCGTGACGTGTCTCGGGAGAGGCTGGGTTTCCTGAGGCTGCAGGAGGCTGCAGTCGTCCAAGGTGCAGACTTCCCTGGCTTCTGCCCGGGCCTCGGAGACACTCTTCAGGCTTAGATGCGGGCGTCTGCGTTGTAGCCTTTTCCCTGGGGGCGGGGGTGTTTTACCTGGTGCTGTGTCCCGGCCTCCCCGGTGTGGTGTTTCATGCCTGCTCCGTACACAGCGAGCAGAGGTGCAGTGGCAGCAAAGTTTGGGTGCTGAGAATGTAACCCTGTGGTTGCCACAGTAGAGCCTGGTTGGTGTTACTTGTGGTGACAGGTCCCCAGAACGAGGTGCCTGCGGTTGAATAAGAAAAGGTAAACGATAAGAACAGGAGAAGCAAAAGTCTGGAATCGGGGCCCACAGCCTCCGGGACTGCAGCAGCCCCGATCACTCATCTCAGTCGCCTTTTATTAGAACCCAGAACGTAACTGAGACCAGCAGGAGTAATTCATTATCCCTTTCCATTTCTGCCTCTCAGCTGGTAGCCATCCTCTGGCGAGCCTCCCGCACCCCGCACCACGCGCGCTCACACGGCTGGGATTGTAACCCGACCGTCAGCAATCGGTTCATTAGCAATCGCAGTCCTTCCCCCACAGGGCCTCCCTTGGGTCAGGGAGACCTGGGGACACGACCCTGGGCCTCGTGAGCAGGAGCAGGCCACACGGGACGCCCCAGGGGACACACGCTGGCAGCCAGACTGCGGTGTCACTTTTTGCTCAGCCACATTGTTTTTTTGAGCAAGTGAAAAAGCCCTGTGTAGAAAACTAGTGTCCTCCCCTGCTCCGGAGAGCGGCCCACGGGGGTGACGTGGAGAAGCTGTCACCGCAGCTCCTGTCTGCTGTCCTGACTCTTAGCAGCACGGTGCCGCCGGCACCCGGAAGGACACGCGGCACTCGCGAAGGTTGCGGAACAGACGGGGTCAGCAGTTAACCCTCAGAGCTGTTTCCAAATGCGCTTCTACCGTGTGGGCACCCTGGGCACTTAGCTGTGGTGTTTGCAGCAGTCAGAGAGAAGAAATGTAGACTCTTGGGTGTTTTTAACCCAGGTAATACTTGTTACATTGTGTGATCAAAATACATGAAGCGTGTTCACCTTTTGAAAAAGTTATTTCAATAAAAGACATTGCCGTTACCCACTGCTTGGAGCATACGTGGACGCTCAGGAAAGAGGGCTGAGACCACCGTTTGAAATCTGTTCAGGACATCAGGGCAACCAGGACAGCGCAGCTAAAGACCCTCAGGAAGGAGGACCCCAGAGCTGCCGCGGGAAGTGGCAAGGCAGTGGGATGGGTGTGTGAGGGCCAGGTGACGTCACCGGATTTCCCATCTCACTGCGAGGACTCGGTGAGCGTGTGACCTGCCCGCCCCACAGCTTCCGGTGACGCAGGTCCCACACAGCAGTGAGGCTGTAATGTGGGAGCCTCTGACCTCGCTTGCCTGGCGTCTGTCTCCAGAGCCCAGGTCCAGGGACAGAACGGGGTGGGAAGGGCAGAGAGAGGAGGCCTCCCCCTGCAGCTGGGCCGGGCCAGGTGCTCGAGGGAGGAGTGTCCCCCTGGGTGCCTGGCTGCCGGAGTGCCACTTCATCCGGACACCAGTTTCATGTGAGTGGAAGGTTCCAGCCCCGGTGTCTCGAAAACACTTGCATTTCGTGTTCTTTCCTTGGCCTGAGCTGACAGCAGCATCGCTCTTGTTCTTCCCTGTCACAGGTTAAAGGTCATCGAAGACAAGCTGATCCAAGCCTCCACACACAAGTTCTCCCTGGAGAAGCTCTACAAGGAGCCCAGCGTCTCGAGCCGGCAGATGGCCGCCTGCCTCGAGCGGCTCGTCGCGCGCTCGCTGCCGGCCCTGAGCGGCATGCGCCTGTGCGTGTCCCACTTCTACTCGGTCCTGCAGGACGGCGACCTGTGCATCCCCTGGAACTGGAAGGATGGCGAGGCCGTGAAGTGACACAAGTCAGCCTCACTCTTGAAAGAGCTCCGAAAAAAGCAGTTCGGTGTATTTAAATCTCAGTCTGATAGCACAGTACCATTTTCCTGTTACAAGAACAGTTTCTGACTGCTGCTTTGAAAGACTTTTTTAAATTAATTCCCTAGCAGGAAGACTAGGATTTCTCCCCTAGTTTTAAGACATGGGTGGACAACATTAGGTTAAAGAGATTAGAGCGGAAGAATGTATTTTGGTGTATCGTGAGGCGGGATTGTCTCCCAGGCTGCATTTTGTACGAGGGAGGGTTGGCTGGGGGCTGGCCGGGGGTGTGTGCGGAGACAGGGCTCGCTCTCGGCGTCTGAGTGCTGGACGCTGTCCATGTGTAACACGGTTCAACACGCATCTCCAGTCATGTGTGCACACACGCATGTTGTGTAGGCAGGAATGGACAGTTGGTGTCCAAAACACGATGGATGGGTAGCAGAAATTAGGTGACCAAATTTTGCCTAAGAAAGAGTGGAAGGGGAGAGAGTGTAGCACACTCAGCGAGTACGTGCTGTTACCACGTCCTGAGCCGTCTGCCACCAGCCGATTAAGCATCCTCGGTGACGGGGAGTTGAAGTTTGCAGCCCGTCATACCCCTACCCGTTATAAGACCGCCGCTGTGGGGGCCGGCAGGGAACCCGGTGGGGAAGGACATACTTAGCACATGAACGGCCCGTTCTGTCCCCAGCGTCCAAAAAATACAAGAAATGAAGATCTTCCACCTGGACCGTCTTTGGGCGCTGTAGGGAGAACGCACGCCACCCCTTCCTCAGGAGGGTGAGCAGATGCGGCTGGGGACCCCACGCTTGTGGCGCTCACTGTGGAAGAAAGCAGAAAGCATCAAGATGTAAAGATGCTGACAGTTCGTAAACACGTTCTGAATTTACAGAAGACGTGCTGTTTCAGCCGTGGGATGCAGCTGTGTATTCCGAAGCGCTGATTTGTCGTCATCGTGGTTCGTGCCCATCCACCTTCTACTGTGCCGAAAGTGGCACTGGAGCTGGTTTCTCATGTAACAGGCGTTGCTGCCGGTGGAGACTCCAGAGCGAAGTGAAGGCAGTGAGCGGTTTCTCAAGGATAAATAAGAAAATGGTTAGAACATGAGATCTGGATTTACCATGTCTGCAATCGGCTACTGTAGAAGCCTCAGTGTTCTGTAGTTGATTTTTGTCTCGGAACCATTACGTAATAAATACTAGCTACATCCAGCACGCACCTGTTCCTGGGGTCGGGCTAGTACTTTCACGTCTCCTGCAGGGTAATGGGAGTCAGGAGACGCTGGAGACTGACAGGGGCCTGCTTGGCTTTATCCCCCAGGGTGACATGAAAGGGGACGCCCTGACCCCCACCTGCCCCAGGTACAGGGTCCCCCTGTGTTTCCAAGATGTCTGTTCTCTGGGGCACACCTGGGCTGTCCCAAGGGGAACCAGGCCTGAGCCCACACCTGTCCAGAGCCACATCTGTGCCCAGATGGAGTCCCCCGGCCCTACACGCACGCACGCACACACACAGGCGACTTCCCTGAGCCGGGAGCACGCTCAGCAGGCTTGGAGGAGACAGGGCGCGGGATGGGAGGTACAGGACCCTGAGCACAGCTCCGGGCGGGGTCACCGTCCCTGTCCTGGTGACCCTGCCAAGCAGGCCTCCCAAGGGAAGCGATCCCGTTACACCCATGGAGACTGATGGTCCCGAGGCCTGGAGCCCCCAGCCCTGGCACCTGGCTGATCTCAGGGTGCTCGCCGAGACCACCCCCAGCGGTGCCCCCTGACAAGGGGTGGGCACAGACTCCCCCGTGGGGCCGTCTGACGCGGCAGGGCCACCGCACATGTCATCCGTTGGTGAGAACTGGCATAGCCCAGGAAGCCGCCTGCCCCCCAGCTACGCCGCCATCTCCCCGCCCTTAGGGGAGGCACCGGGGCTTGTCCTTGGGGTCCTCACTGCGCAGGCCTGTCCCTGGGCCATGGCACAGTCCTCGGGACCGGGAGCTGCGCAGACGGCAGAGCCGCGGGCGCCCACAGCAGAGCTTCCACGCAGGGCTGAAATCGAGGCTGAAGTCCCTGAAGGAGCCGCGTGTGTTCACGGGTCCCGCGGAGCGGAACATCGCCCTGCGGAGACAGCGCGTCCGGGTCTAGAGCCACAGCTGCCCCGCGCTGTCCCGGGTGCTTTAGGAGCACAGCCTTGTGCTCTCCCCTCTGCCGGGAGGGGTGTTCGTGTGACCTGCCGCCAGGTGGAGCTCCGGGAGTGGATGTGGAGCTGAGCCCGTGTTGCTTTGGGTCTGCGGGAAAGCCAGGCCTGGCCTCCCTCAAGTCGGGAGCTGCGCATTCTGTCAGGTGACCCCGGAGCCTGAAGCAGGGGCCCCCTCCCTGCGCCCCAGCAGTGCCGGGTCAGTGGTGGCTCTGCTCTTTGGCTGTAAAAGTTCCTCCGCCTTGCGCACAGCTCCCAGGGTCACTCAGATCCTGTTCCCAGGCCTCGGTCCCGTGTGGGGCTCGGGGTAAACGATTTCTGACCTCCTCTCAAGCAACAGTGTTACTTGGCGTCAGACCTACAGAGAAGCAGCAGCATCCAGTCAAGGCCCAGGAAGCCGCCACCGCGCAACTCCCAGAACCCCTACACCTGCCTCCCTGGCTGCTCGGAGAGATTTGAGCTGTTCTGTCCCCTGGTGAGTTAACCTTTGAGAAAGCTCTTCCTCTGCAAAAACCGGGACCGTGGCCTTGGCTTCCCTGCATGTTGGGCCGGGAGCTCTTCACAGCATGGGCTGGGGCCGGGGGTGTCCTGACTCAGCGGGGTGCAGCCGTGGGCCTGACCCTGTGCCCTGCCTCCCGAGGCCTGCTAGGACCTTTCTCCTTTATTTCAAACATGCGGCGTCACCCACTGGCTCCCTGCATGCTTGGCGCTGCGGTGGAGCTGTCTCCTGACCACTCGTGTCTCAGCACCCGCTCTTCCCCAGAGTGGTCACCTGAGCTGGGTGGCCCTGCACTGGAGGGAGAGCGGCCACGCCCCTGCTGTCTAGCGGCCCCGCCCGGCTGTATCTCCATCCCCTCCAGCCGCCCTCTCCAGTCCACAATTGGCTCTGTGCAGCTCGGGGTACGCCTGCGGGGCTGGCCATCAGCCACCCTGCAGACCCTGGTCCACGGCCAGTGTCCCTCTCTGGGGCAGCACAGCACCTGGGCCATGCGGGGGAGAGGTCCCTGCCCTGGGGGCCCTTCATCACAAAGTGCACGCAGCTCAGAGACAGGGCCCAGCCGTGACAGGCAGCACCCAGGTGCTGCACACACGAGCTTGTGCCAGGGGACACTGGCCCTGTGGGTCCCACTATCCTCACCTCCTTCCAGCGGCGTCTGGCCCTGGGCACTAGACATGTCGCTTAGCCACCAGCCAGCATGAGCACCAGAACTGGGTGTGTGTGCATGTGTGTATGTGAGTGTGTGTTGTAACTGGGGATTGAAAAGGGCCTTTGCACTAAGCTGTCTCCTCAGTTCATTTTTCATTTTGAGACAAAGTCTCAGTAAGTTGCTGAGATGGTCCAGGCTGGGCTTGAACTTGTAACCCTCCTGCCCCAGCCTCCCAGAATGCTGGGATTATAGGTACATACCACCTAGTATACCCAGCTAGAACTGGTTTACTGAACCCCAAAGGATTAATAATACCAGAGACTTGTGGGAAGATAGCAGAGTGGTAAGCAGAAGAAATGGACAGATTCCTAGATACATATGAATTGCCAAAGCTGAATCAAGAAGATATAAAAATTCTAAGAGGCTGGGGATTTAGCTCAGCGGCAAAG
>NW_004955420.1:27005235-27011763 GCF_000276665.1 Chinchilla lanigera | reverse complement strand
ACTGGTAAAGAAAATGCAGCAAATAAGAAAGTCATACACCATGACCAAGCAGAATTCATCCCAGGGATGCAGGGATGGTTCAACATATGCAGATCAATAAATATATACACAATATTAACAGAGCCAAGGACAAAACCCATATGATTATTGGGTTAATAATATCCCTTAGTTATTGGGTGTTGATCAGGTCCGGAATCTCCCGAACAAGTGTACAGCGAAGAAGGCTAATTAAAAAGAGGCAAATGGAATGATTTCAGGGCTCTAGGAGGATCGAAGTCCTCTCACAGAATTTGAGATTTTCTCAGGGCTAAGACCAAAACCTACTCTGGGCAGCCCATATTTCTTTGGTTATCAGAAGGGAGAGGAGTACTCAAGAAGGGCAGAATCAGTCAAGGACTTCTCCAAGTAAGGTATTAAGTTAATCCACCCAGGAGTGAGATGCCTGAGGCTACAGTCTTTATCTAGTTGAGGTTGGATCCAGGTGTCCTTGGCTGTGATCTTGTCTTATCCTTTGAGGTTTTCTGGCTTCATCACCACTACAGGTTCTAGTGGGGATTAGTGACTCACAGAGGTTCACTTACCATGAGTCCGCCATTTCCAGACAAGGAGCCTAGGCCTTGGACAGATGCACAAGTGAACATGGAAAGCCACTTGGTTAATTTAACTCCTGCTCAGCGCTGCTTCATAGTGGCCTCCACCAACTCCTTTTTGTTTTTGTAACTGCAGCTGTTGAAACATGACTAGTATTGTCACGGGGTTGGTGTTCCCGTAGCAGACTAAGAACAGAAGTACAAGGTGCAAACGTGTTCATGTAATGAGTCCTTTACAGAATCCACGACGGGTCTGCTGGCAGCACACTTCACCACTGGTTTGAAGATCTCGTCCCTCTATGGCCACATGTTCCAGGATGGCACCCATAATGATGATTTATGACAAGTTAGGAACTCTCTTTATGAGGTGGACCTGGTGGACGCTGGTAGAAGGAATCTAGCATGTTTATTATTGGTTTCATCTGTATGGTTACTTGGAGTTTTGTAGTCTTTAAGAAATTAGTATTGCTATGGCGTTTTATGCATCTCATACTTTTCTGCTGTTTGTTCAAGATGAAGTTAAAGTGAGACCTGTGTTAATTAAAATTAACTTCTTCCTATCAAGGTCAGCTAAATCTCCTCAGGATTTACCTTGGAACTATGCACAGTGCCTCTCAGATCTTCTGTCAGTGTCAGCTCTGTGGATGAGTCACAGCCATTGCTTGATCAAGTTGCTTTCTCTGAAAGCTTGGGAGATTTTCCTCTCCTGGTGACTCTCCTTAGGCACACCTATGCACTGTAGAATCACTTTCCTCTGTGGTCCCATAATCTCCTTTATCGGAAGAACAGGGAATCAACCAAGTTATAAGATGTCATAGCAGAGGTTCTGTTATATCCTGGGTCCTCAGTGACCTCAGAGGGCTAGGGCAAAAATATTGGCTATCTGCTTAGCCCATCTGTCTTTCTAATTTTTTGTCTCCAAACCTCAGTTGTTGAACATCCAGAAGAGAAGGTTAATGACATCACACTGTAGTGGGAGCACCTTGAAATATAAGGTATAGTAAGAGAACTGTTGTTTTTTACAAACCAAGGATGTTCTAGCAGTTGAATCCCTACAGAAGGTTAACAGACAACAGTTACATAGTTTTAGAGAGAAGATTTGGAATCAAAAGCCATACATATTGGTGTAGCATAACAAGCATGATGATGTTTTTGAAATACATTTAAATCTCCATCTTGGAATAGAGTAAATTATTAGTCAATTTTCCCTAATATATAAGAAGCTTTTACCTAATTTGTTGTCCTTTAATAGGACATCATTGGAGAAGTTTGTAACATTGTCTGGGCTGTTCAGTATCTAAGCATCTCTAAAGGTAGTGGCACATACATAGCATACACATCACATAGGTGTTCCCTAAAAATTACCATCTGACTGATGATCTAATGTTGGCTTGACATGAACCTCTTATTACAAATATCTGGGCATGTCAGGTATGGTGATGCACACCTGTGATCCCAGCGCTGGAGAGGCTGAGGCAGGAGAATTGTTGTGAGACCATCCTGGGCTACAAAGTGAACTCAAGGCCAGCCTGAACTGCCTAGTAAGACCCTGTCTCAAAAAGACAAAAACAAACAAATAAAAAAAAAAAAACAAATATCTGGGGCACAAGAGAAAGGCAGATGTCTATCACTATAAACAATTCCAGTTTTACATTTTACAATAATGTACATTTGGATGACATGAATACATTTAATATACCATGAAATTAGCAAAAACAAATTGTCATTATTTTGTTTCTTGATTTAGTTTTATGCCAAGAACATCTTTTAATCAGAAAACCTTATTGTCTTATTTTTGAAAACTTAACCTTTTGATGATGACCAATGTAAATATATCACAATAATATATTTTGAGCAGTGCTTATTGGCGTGTGTCCCATAAGGCTATGGGGATTATTGGGGCTTCCCATTAATGAACATGGACTGGAAGAATGTTTCCAGGCAGCTGCTTCCTTATTCATCAGTTGGAGTCCTGTCCAACAGTTTCTCCTCACCCTAAGGGATTTTTGTTTAACTATCTTAGTAAATTTTTATAGCCCATGAAAACATAATCTCAGTATTTAACACATTAAATTTGAACAAGAGACTCTCAAGCCATAAATCATGAACAACAATACACACAACATTTATGAAACCAATTTTGACACCATTTTGACAAGCTGGTAACCTTGGTGGAAGCATATCTTTAATTTTTTTTTGGGGGGGGGCGTTTTCTGGTACCAGGAATCAAACTCATGACCATGCACTTGCCAGGCAGGTGCTGTGCCACTGAGCTAAATCCCCATAGTTACATAGTTTTAGAGAGAAGATTTGAAATCAAAAGCCATACATATTGGTGTAGCACAACAGGCATGATGACATTTTTGAAGTACATTTATATTTAATTTTAGATAACATTTATCTATAAAACACATTAAATAATAGACAAATGCTTCAAAAAAAGAAAAATTCGTTGAGCTCAAATAACACAGATGTTTATAGATTCAACAGAGAGACAAAGACACATTCAAAAGACAGTTTGCTTATAAAATCTGAGTGCACTCAAATATATTTTTGCCAAATAGAATTATAATAATTTTTTAAGTTTGTAATTATAAAAAGACTCATCAGAATTATTTATGTCAATTAGTAGAGATCTCTTATAAGAAGAATTTGAAAACAATAAAAACTTTAGGGCCAGTAGTGTCTGGTTCATGATAAGTCTTAGGTAGAGAATCTGCCCAAGTAATGGTGGATGAAGAGCATAAGTCCAATAATCTGCTTTTTTTTTTTCTCTTTTTGAGACACGGTCTCACTATGTCACTATGTAGTTCAGGCTGGCCTTGAACTCACTTTGTAGCCCAGGCTGGTCTCGAACTCACAACGATCCTGCTGCCTCAGCCTCCCAAGTACTGGGATTACAGGCTTGCACCACCATGCCCAGCCAATAATCTGCTCTTGAAACAGGCATTATATGTGTAATATTGTCAGTGGAGCCATTAAGGCAATCAAAGGATTTTTAGGGCTTGGTGGTAGATTGCCTGTCTGATTGGCAAGTGCCAGGGGATGAGCATCATGGGACAGGGTCATCATCTGGAAGGCTTGGATCAGTGGAGCCATCACAGGGGACTGGTTCCAGGCTCAGTCATGTCTCTTGCCAAGGTTATACATTCCTGGATGGCAGCCACCTTGTGGATCCATCAGCTGTTAGGATACAAGCATAACCTCTTCCTCATGTTATTAGTTGAACTGGTTCTTCCCACTTCTCTGTGTCCATGTCCTTCCAAAGCACTCGAGCCCTATATCGGGCATCATCATGGGATACTGACCAATGAAGTTCTGCAGGGATCAATTTATTGTCTGCAGCTGGATTTAAAAAGTTTAGAGTAAAAATGGCTAAATCTAACTGTGCTTGTGGGGATAACTGTATTCCTCCTTTTTGCTTTTATAATTGAGTTTTAAGAGATAGGTGTGCTCTTTCTGCAATCGCTTATCCTTGTGGATAGTAAGGGATTCCTGTAATGTGTTTAATGTGCCATAGTTGGAAAAAGGACTGTAATGGTTTACTAATATATGACGGCCCATTTCAGTCTTTATGGTGCGTAGAACACCCGTAGAAGCAAATGCTGACAAGCAGTGTTGTTGAACATGGCCAATTCTTTCTCCTGTGTGGCAAGTTGCATGAATTAAATGAGAATGCATATCAATAGATACATGAATATATTGCATTTTGCCAAAAGAGGAAAGGTGTGTACTATGCATTTGCCAAATATCATTACAGTTTAAACCTCTGGGGTTACTGCCCTCTTGTGGCACAGGCCTAGGAATGTTTTGACAAGTAGGACAGGACATAACAATTTGTCTTGTTTGAGACCTGGGGAACTGAATTCTTTGGTGGAAGCCTTACTGTTTTGATGATGGTATGAATGAGATTGTCCAGCTGCATCAAATGTAGTAGTAAAAGCAATTAATGAATCAGCTTGCTGATTCCCATATGTTAAAAATCCAGGTATATTAGAATGAGACCTTAAGTGATCAATACAAAAGGGTTCTGTTCAATTATGAATTGCCTTTTGTAGCCCTAGAAACAAATTAGAGGTGGATCTAAAGTCAACTGTAGGGAGGCATTCTCGAGTCTCTGAGTAAGATAGACTGCATAGGCTGCATCACTAATTATGTTAATAGGTTTAGAGTTAAATTGTTGTATAACAAATAAAATAGCACTAACTTCAGACCTTTATGCGGAGAGTCCTGGAGCCTCTATTATCTGATAATCCTTACTCCAAATGGCAGACTTGCCCTTTGATGAACTCTCAGTAAAATAGACTACTGCATCAGAAATAGGTTCAAATTTAGTAATTTTTGGAATAATACATGAATGCTTGAGAAAAAAATTGAAAGATAAGATCACTGGAAAAATGATTATAAATTTGTCCCATAAAATCTGCAAATGCTACTTGCCAACACAGAGCTTGTTGTAGCAGAGTCAAATATTGATTTAAATCAATAGGAAATATGATTACAGCAGGATCAACGCCAAAGAGTTGTTTGGATCTTATCCTTCCCATAGTGACAGCCTTTGCAATTTGTTCTAAATATAACTGCAGGGTTTTGATTAACTGATTAGAAAGGTAATGCCACTCAGTAAATTTGTTTATCATTAAATTGTCCTGTAAGACCTGTGGAAGAATGAGGAGTATTTAAAATATAAAGGATAAGAGGACAATTTGTATTTATTCTAAAAACTTGTTGCTGTTGTGACATCTTTTCAACCAAAGTTAGTTCCTCCTTTTGAGCCTCGGTAGATAAAATATAAGGAATCAATAGCTGGATCTCCCTGTAAAGTGTTATATAAATGTTTTAATTAAAAAGTATCAATACCTAATTTTGGCCTTATCCAATTTATGTCTCCTAATAACTTTTGAAAATCATTTAGAGTTTTTAAATGATCTTGACAAATCTGTAGCTTTCGTGGCCTTACTGCTCTGTGAGTCACTAGTGTTCCCAGGTGACAGTAAGGGCTGGACAGCTGTACTTTTTCCAGAGCAATGCAGAGACCAAAGGACATTAAATTTCATTTTGTTTCTGCAAAGAGGTCATACGGAGCTGCCAGTAAGATATCATCCATGTAATGAATTATGTATGCAGAAGGATGGGCTTGTCTAACTTTCTGTAAGGCCTGCAGTACGAAGAGCTGGCACAAAGTTGGACTATTTTGCATTCCTTGAGGCAGGCAGTGTGACCCATTGATATTGCTGCATGGGCTCTTTAAAGTTTAAACTAGGTATAGAAAAGGCAAAATGTGGCCTATCTGGGAACAAAGAGGAATGTTGAAAAAGTCTTTTAAGGGGCTGGGGATTTAGCTCAGCGGCAAAGCGCCTGCCTGGCAAGCACAAGGTCGTGAGTTCGGTTGCCGGTACCGGAGAAAAACCAAAAAAAAAAGACAAAAAAAGTCTTTTAAATCAATTATGATGAGGGGCCAGTCTCGGGGAATTGCAGCTGGGTTTGGCAATCCTTGTTGCAATGCCCCCATAGGAAGTAAGCAAGCATTTATAGCTCTTCAATCTTGCAATAACCTCCACATGCCTGATTTTTTGTGGAATAACAAAGACAGGAGTATTCCAGGGACTAACTGAGTTTTCTAAATGTCCTAGCTAGAACTGTTTTTCAACTAACTTGTGTAGCTGGATGAGTTTCTTCCTATTAAGGGGCCACTGATCTACCCAAACAGGCACCTCAGTTTTCCATTGAAAAGGCAGAGCTGTTTTGGAGGGAGAAGCATCAATGGCCCTCATTAAAAAAAAAAAAAAAAAAAGAACCTATAAAAGACATATTGGTTTCCAACACCACACCTGACATTCTACGGTGCAATCCTTACAGGCTTTTTGACTCCCTGTAAGTTCTTTCTTAGCCCTCTATCCTCTTGATGTCCCATGTTAATAATCATCATTTGTTTAAT
>NW_004955420.1:26999034-27005135 GCF_000276665.1 Chinchilla lanigera | reverse complement strand
GCTGTTTTGGAGGGAGAAGCATCAATGGCCCTCAATGGAAAAAAAAAAAAAAAAAAAAAAAAAAAAGAACCTATTGGTATCCAACACCACACCTGTCATTCTTGGGTGCAATCCTTACAGGCTTTTTGACTCCCTGTAAGTTCTTTCTTAGCCCTCTATCCTCTTGATGTCCCATGTTAATAATCATCATTTGTTTAATTCTAGGATTTGAATCTACTTGTTTCATTTCAGAATTGGAATTTGTTTAAAGTTAGAATCATTAGTCAATATTAATTTCCACTTTTGTAACAAATCTCTTCCCCACAGATTGACCAGAATAGGTGCCATGTATGGTAAAAAGAAGCCCTTTTGTTGGTCTGGTCCCTCCTAAGGCAGGGGTGAGGCACTTTGTAGTACCTGCTGAGGGGAATCCCAGGCTTTTTCTGTTGTTGTTTTTGGTCTTTTTGAGACAGGGTCTTGCTATGCAGTTCAGGCTGGGCTTGAGCTCACTTTGTAGCCCAGAATGGTCTTGAACTCACAACAATCCTCCTGTCTCAGCCTCCCGATTGCTGGGATTACAGGCATGTGCCACCACGCCCAGCTCTGAGTCCTATTAAGGAGGTAAGGGCCCTTTGTGTTGGCCACATTGTGGGCCACTGTTCTAATGCAAGTACAGATACATCTGTGCCAGTGTCTATTAGAACTTCAAGGCATTTTCCTTTGATTTTTATAAAACATATAGGTTTGCTTTTAGTCACTTCCTGTGTAAAATAAATTTCTTTTTTGTAGTCTTGCTGTTAGGGTCAGTCAGCTTTATCCAGTGCAAACACACCAGCAGATGAGACAACCACCTGAAACGTGGCTCTCCAGAGGTATATAAATTCTCTCACTAGGGGGACAATACAAAGTACAGGATTAGATCTTCCTGCAGCTTGCAGAGTTCCTATTATCAGGGTTGACAAACCTACCCCAGTTCCCACAGGAGTTTGCAGTTCACCACCCGAGGGAACGGTTGGTCTTGTACTGGGAAAGGCTGATCGAAATTTAAAAGGAATAAGTACTGTGCCTAGTGTGACTAATGGTGATTGTCAAGATGAAATACAAGTTTTTGCAGGTGCTATGGATCTCTGGGTTTTTGAACAGGGAGAAAATATGACACAACTGATTTTGTTACCTGTAGATAAACCTTCCCTTGTTAAATATAGACAGTTCATGTACGGATACAGATTGTCTATGATGAATGTGATCATCATGTACACCTAACAGGTACCAATAAAATCTGATTTAAAAAAAAAAAAAAAAAAAAAAAACAAGACAGCCTGGGAAGTAAGGAGATTCTGAAAGACATTTGGTGTCAAAACCTAAGGAGGATTTATATTAGATTTGGAGCATTTGGGATGCTTCCGTACAGCCATGGGGAGGCAGGCAGAGGCCCTGCAGGGTGTGCTGCACCTGGGAGATGCTCAGATTGGGGTGCCCCAAGAAGAGGCTCAGATGGGTGTTGCAGGGCAGACGCTCTCGGGCTCAGGAGGATCATCGGCTCCTGGTGAAAGTGCTCTTGGGCGGGCAACAGGGTCCCCTTGGGTAGTGACATGGTGTGGGCCATGGTGGCCTGGCGGGGGCCCAGGTCCTCTCTCGCAGCCTGTGGGCTGGGCACCTCTGCCGTCCCTGGGGGTCGTGTGATCTCGCCAGTCACCTCGTTCACCCAGAAGAAGGAGTCTGGAAGTTTTGGCCACTGGCCACCCAGACTCCACAGCATATCTGAAAGGAAGAGATCGGTCTTTACTACGACACTGCCTTTTCCAAATTTTTAAGTCTTAGCCAGGTGTGGTGGCACAGGCCTGTAATCCCATCCTGGGAGGCTGAGGCAGGAGGATCACAAGTTTCAGCCCAACCTGAGCAGTTTGGTAATTTAGCCAGACTGTTTCAAAGTTTAAAAAAAATAATAATAAAAAGGATTGGAAATGTAGCTCAATGCAAAGGCCATGGATTTGACCCCCAGTACCTAAACAAAACAAATCTCAAGCTAATACAGTTAGCCCTCTGTTAGCCATGGCATCTTAACCCATGGACGCACTAAACTGCAGATCACAAGTACTCAAGGAAAAGAACTGCATTTACACTGACCTGCACAGACGTCCCTGCCATCCTTCCTCCACAATACCGGACGACAGCCACGCACACAACGTGCACATTGTCCCTGTGGTGTAGGGAGGAGGGCAGCGCTGGGAGCAACACCACGTTTTACCAACAAGACTTGGGCATCCATGGATGTCGCCATCTGCTGGGGGTCCTGGTACCAATCACCCCCTGTGGACAACCAGACCGAGCCGGCTTTCCACCGCTGCACTTCAGGGTGTGCGTGTGTGCTGACAATCTCAGGGAAGGACAGTGCCTGAGTGTGAAGTTCTCTGAATTTTCTATACTTTTCAGTTTTATCTATTCCTTAGAAAAATGCTGCTTGTCAGTCCTTAAACTCATTTTAGGAAGTCTGATTAATTTTTTGTTTTCATTTTTTTGAGACAGGTCTTCTTGTAGCCCAGGCTGGCCTCAAACTCACAGTGATACTCCTGCCTCAGCCTCCTGAGTGCTGGGACCACAGGTGTGCGCCACCACGCCCAGCTGCAAGTACAGTTAATTAACGATAGCTTGAAAGACCCTCTTGGCCTAAAAGACTAGAGAGCGCTGTCTCCAGGACAGCAGATAAAAAACCACTCCTGTAAATGTCACAAGGACGCAGCCACATGCAGGGAGCAGCCTGGTGCCAAAGGTGGCTCTGCAGAGACCCTGGGGACTGGGACTGGGTCTCCGAGCTGGCAGGGGCCTTGCACGTAATGGCAATCATCCCAGGCCTTGGCAGCTGCGGCCAAAAGGAAACTCACACCCAGTAGGGAGGAGCTGGGTGCGGGCTGGGTGATACTTCAGTTCTCTCATTTTTAATTTTTTTTTCCAGTACTGGGGATTGAATCCAGGGCCTCACACCAAGTTCCCCACACATATACTTTTGTTTTTGAGACACAGTCTCACTCAGTCACTAAGTTGCCCAGGTTTGGCTCAAATTTGCCATCCTCCTGCCTCAGCCTCCCAGAGAGCCGGAATTACAGGAGTGCACCACCTCACCTGGTTGATTTTTCCTATTTTCTTTCCTTTATGCTTGGTAATTGCTTTGCTTTCTTTAGAAAGGACACAGTGGCTGTTGCCCTGAGAATTTCAAGGTGAGGCACTTGGTCACCCAGGTCATCCAGCAGCATTCAAGGTCCTGCCCCTGCATTTCCTGTGGTGTTCAGGCTGGCTCAGGCAGAAGGTCCTCATCCCCCGCCCCCAGGAGGTCCCCAAGGCCGGAGGTCACCTGGGGTCACCAAGTCCTGCCCCTGCGGGGATTCCTAGAATCTCAGGGGTTGGAGCAGGGCATGGGATCTGATGGGTGCGGCTGGAGGGCCCACAGCTTAGGGGCTTTAAAGCTCACTGTTGGAAGCCTCGGGCGGCGGCTTCCAAGAAGGGTGCTCGGGAAGGAGAGGCACTGGTTGCCAGCTCCTAGCAACCCAGCCTTTATCAAATCAGGATCCACCCACCCACCCGCCTGCGCTCCACCCGCGCCTCGGCCCTCTCCCACCTTGCGGCGTCTCCGCCCTCGTTTTTGTCTTCATGTAGCTTCTGATTGCTGATGGTTCTGTCCACTGGCGTCATATACAGCAATGAGTTTTTGTTGTCCAGAAAAGAAAGTGCAGGTGGTAGAGGTAGAGAAGGAAGACGAGGACGTTTTTCATGATTCAAACTCCTAATTTTTTTTTTTTTGAGACTGGGTTTCCCTATGCAGTTAGTGCCTTGAACTCACTGTGAAGCCCAGGCTGACCTCCAACTCACCGCAGTCCTCCTGCCTCAGCCTCCCAAGTGCTGGGATGACAAGCGTGTGCCACTATGCCTGACCAAACTCCTAAATTTCTTAACATTGGTTGTATGAATTAAATGTTTAAGTATTTTCATAATTTAAGCATTAACATTATATATAAATTTTTAAGATAAAAACATGCCTTTTAAAGTTTTTATAATTTTACAGTTATACATTTTATAAACATCGCGTTTGTGAAATTGCCGTCAACTTGACCTCAGACTTCTGCCCTCAGCTCTCTGGAGTCTGACCCCCTCTCCCGCCCCACTCCCAGGGACGGCTGGTGGGTTCTGGTGGGTTCCACCCGGTGTCTCTGGGAGCCCTGTCTACACCGTCTCTCTTGTGAAATGACTGGTTTTTAATGTCCAGAGTGGCAGAGGTTCTAGTCTGCTTATGCCTACTGCTTTCAGTGTATTCTTACAATCTTGTGGGAGGTCTGTTGGATAGCTACATCATTTTATCAGGTCACATTTTTAAATGAGATGACAGATAGACCACCCCTGTAGACCATTCCCCAAATTTAAGCAAAATGTAAAGTCCCAGAAATTAAAGCTCATAACTGATTGCCCTCACCGAGGCATGAACCCTGTTTACCTCCTGGTCATGAAGGTGCTTTGGTGCAGTTTAGAATGCCTTAGAGGTCCCCGCAAGAGGTCAGTGGGTCGGGCCCCCAGGTCACCTTGGAGGTCACCCAAGAGCACAGGAGTGCTGATTGGCCAGAGGCCTTGTGTCACAAAGGCCAGGCTGCGGGCAGAGAATGAAACCAGGGGACCGGGGCGGTCATCATGCTGGCCTTCCGCCCCTCTGCAGGCCCCTCCTTTCCACCCTCTTCCTCTTCCCCCATCCCTGATCAACACCCTGGAGCCACAGGATCCTCAGCCAGGCCTCTTCCACTGCCCTCTTCCACCTCCCCTGGCACGGGACAGGCTCTAGACCTTGGAACCTGCCCAGTGTCCCAGAAGGGAAGGACTTCCAGGTGTCGGTGGGAAGCGTCATCACCTTGTGCCGCATAGAAACATCAGGACCTATGCGCTCACTGGGAATGGGCTCTGTCAAGTGCGTGCCAGCTCCCGACAGTGGGAGGGGCTGACGGGCCAGGCCAGCTGGTGTTTCTGAACATTCACTTGGGACGGCGGGTGAGACCTCCGCTAGTCCTGGGGTGGCGTCACAAGTCCCTCAGGTTGGGGTGTTGAAGCCCACAGACCGTGGGTCTCCTGGCGGCTCTGCAGGGTAAGGGATGAGTCCCTCTGTCACCCACACACAGAGAACTCGCCTCAGTTTCCTGTCCTTGACTTCATCTGTGTGTAAGGCAGTCAGGACCAATGAACACACAAAGTCCACACTGTGATAATGTACTTTCAGAGTTAAATGTGCAAGACACACTGAAAATGATCAGACCACTTTTTTAAAGCCACTTTCAAAGGCTTTAAACACTTCATACCTCCAGTATTGGAAGTAAGGCACAGTAAAAATAAGTGGCATAGAAAATCATTTAAAAGTGTTCATAATTTAAAATAGCAGGCCAGCCACGTGCGGTGGCACATGCCCATGATCCCAGCAATCTGGGGGCTGAGACAGGAGGTTTGCAAATGTAAGCCTGGGCAACTTAGCAAGATCTTGTCTCGAAAGCAAAAAAAAAAAAAAAAAAGGAGCTAGTGATATAGTTCAATGTGAAAGTCATGAGTTCATGTCCCAGAACCACAAAATAAAGTAAAATAAAATATTGGGGCAAAAAGCTACAAAGAACTTGACACATGTAGAAGTACTATATATCTCAGGGATAGACAGACTGGAGAGACACCTGTGCTTCAGAACTTCCAAGAAACCAGAGAGACCAGGAGGGATGTTCAGGTGGACTCTGTAATGGTGCAGCATCCCTCCCACTGGAAATGCTCAAAGCCAGGCTGGGCCCTGAACTAGGGGGAGGTCCCTGTTTATACAATTTGTGGCATCAGTAAGTAGAGATACAGAAGCGAAACAAGGGCAGTTAGTCCTGCCAGCAGCGAACCGAACCATATCTTAGCCAAAAGAAAACATCATGTGCATCTCAGGATGTTAGGATGCTGCGAGGCTTGTTTATAACCGCATTTGTTAGTTCTACCAAGCATGGTACCCAGTATCACCACCCTAAGGGAGGAGATTCCCAGGAGAGAACTGCTTGAGGTATCTCTCACATCAGTAAGAAAAGCACAGGAGCCAGGCATGGTTGCACATGCCTGTAATCCCAGCACTT
>NW_004955420.1:26971951-26998844 GCF_000276665.1 Chinchilla lanigera | reverse complement strand
AAAAAAAAAAAAAAGCATAGGACCACGGTGAGAACACACAAGACCGCGTTCCTGAAGGATGGGTTGCCCACAGGGTTGCTTCCCTGGCACTGGGGAAATCTTACAGGGGGAGAGAGGGGCTACGTCTTGAGCTCTGCTTTACCTGGAGCTGTGCTGTAAGTGCTGGCTGACTCTCACAATCAACTATTTTAGAGTCCTGCATCGGGGTGAAGAGTGACGGGCATTTTTTTGTTTCGTTTTGTTCTTTCAGGTCATGATTCTCCTCAGAGAGTATGTTCACATCGGTCTCTTCAATTTCTCTGTAGGTTTTAATCCTGTCAGATCCTTCCTGGTTCCTGGGAATCTACTTTTTTCTTCCCCATCTTCCAGGGTCTGGACTCTGACTCTCAGAGCAGCTTAGCTGCTCGCCACTCCATCTTCCCGGAAGTCTCCGGTGCACACTCACTTCCACAGGGCACTGCGCTGTGCCAGAACTCTCCTGTGACTCCAGAGGCCAGCGTGAACCTCCCCGATTCACTTCTCCCACCTTCTCTGCCAGGCTTGTGTCGTCTTGGGTACAGACACGCGTTCCACGTCCACTCGCACGCAAACTGGAAGTGGGGCTCCCCCAGGAACGCTACTGTGTACAGTCTTTTTAGGCTACCCTGGACACGATTATTTTGGAACCATCTGGCTCTTCCAGGCAAATGCAGCTTCAGTGTATTAAATGCTCCTGGAATTTCTTCAGCTGGAAGCAACACTGCTGCGAATGACGCGACTGTAAACTAGTTTTCAGCATTGCTGTACCGTGTGGGCAGCAGACTCACCTGAAGGTTCTGCCGAGTGTAATACCGAGCCGGGAGGACAAACGCTACCACTGCTGTGGTTTGGAGAGGGGCCTCCAAAGGACCGTGGCTCTGGGGGAAGCTACAGGCCGGTGCAACCTCGAAGAAGTTGGCCTAGTGGGAGGCAGTTGGGTCCCTGACGGGGACAATGGGACCCCAGCCCCCTTCCTTACAGCCCCATATGCTGCTGCCGTGCTCTGCTGCCTTAAAGCTGCAAAGCCGAGTGAGTGACGGGGCTGAAACCAGAAGCCAGTCTCCTCCGCGGTTCATTCTCAGCATCATGGCAAAGGGAACCGGAGCAGCAGCTGGTGCCATGCCACAGCAGCCCAGCCCTGAAGGCCAGCGAGCTCCTCCTCTGAGACCCTTTGGAGGGCTCCTTCCCCCATGGGTCTGAGCTCTGCTCCACAAGGCCACTGTGCCACTCCAGCCCTGGCCAATCTTAGCCACCACCCTTCCTTCCTGTTCCTGTGGTTTGCCCCCGAAAGATGGCATCAGACACTACCACCCCAAACTGCTGATGCTGAGACCGGTGAGACTGCACATGCCAAGTGACAACAACACAGAGCTCAGTGAGGCTTTGTGAGAGCAGGGCAGGCAGCCGGGCCGGTCAGCTTCCACCTCAAGATGAAAAGCCAATGACCCCCCGAGGTACTTCTGATGTATCCAGCTTCAGATGTCCCAGTCCAGTCTGAGGAGCCCCTCTGCTACCCACGACTACACACTGCACACACGTGAACCCACCTTGGCTGCTCTACACAAAGCGGGCCTCCCCTGACCCTTACTAGGTCAGCCCGTGTACCGCCTCCCTTTGCGCGGGAGCCTCTTGGTTTCCTTTGGCCTGTTCACGATCTCTCCCGCACACACGGCAGCTCGCTGCACTAACGGGTAACACGGAGCCCAGTAGCCAAGACTGGTGACCGAGCAAAAGCAAAACAGTTGCTGGGAGGCTGTCAGCTCCTCTGGCTGCTGGCGGAGGGCGAGTGGAAGCTGGGGCTCCAGCTGCTAACGCTGGGAGCCAAGTTACTGGTGCTCAACATGTAGAGGTTCGAACACTAAGGGAGTGACTCTGCCTATTCATGACTTCCGTCCAAATTGAGCAAAAGAACCCCCTGCTGCTAGGTAACAGCTGGAACAAAGAGGGCAGAGTGCCTCTGGTTACTGCGGTTACGCGACAAGGGCTCAGTGCACTCCAGGAACCGAGCTTCGCAGTGTAGACTCCCCTCTGGTGTTCTGAGGGAGTCCACGGGCCTTCTCGCCAGCATGCCCCGATACGGGACAGCACGCGAGGAGGGTGTAAGAGCCCCAAGCAACTCCCAGGGATTTCGCTCGGTGGCACAGGCACCTGCCTGGCAAGGGCAAGGTCCTGAGAGTTTGATTCCCGGTATGAAAATAAAGAGCAGTCAGCAAACAGCACACTGAAAATGGGGACAGATGCTGTTACAAAGCCGTCGGTCCTGGGGTGCTGGCCACTGCAGCAGCTGCTGCCGTCCCGGCATTTCTGCTCCTCCCTACTTAGATACCTGTGTACCCTGGGCACACACAGAACATCCATGCTCTTTTAAACCACTGCAGTTGTCTGTCCCTTTCATAACATCTTGGCAAGTAAGGACACTAAAGCCTTAAGAATCAAGTAGTTTGAGCCTCAGGTGGGGAGCGCCAGTCTTTGGACCGGCAGCTCACTCCTGGCCTCGTAGGCCCCGGGAAGGAGGGCTTCCGGCGCACAGGGAGCCACGGGCGGGGAGCACCGGTCTTCCGGCTGGCTAGCTTCCTGCCTCGTAGGCCCCCGGAAGGAGGGCCCCCAGCACATGCGGAGCAATGCTGTGGCAAGCGCTGTTGCGCACCGGCCCTTAGGCCGGCCACCACCGCTCAATTGAGATCATGACACAGAGAAACAGTGATACAATTGGCCCACCATGCACCGGCTGCAGATGCCCACCCACGGATGTGTGTGAATCATTGAAACTTCGAACAACCCCTGGGAATACGTGCCATGCAACGGGCCACTCTTGCTCCTGCTATTGAGAACCAGAAAGGTCCAGAGCCAGCAGAGGAGCAGCTGCTGAACAAGGACTCAGAGAACATGAGAATGCAGACTAAGCCCATGGAGTCAGAGGTCCAGTGGACTGGGGTCACAAGAGCCGCTCGGAAGCTGTAAACCAGGAGGACCTTGCACAATACCTGGGGAGACTCCCTGGAAGCCATTCTTCCCATGACAGTACAGGCTGTGGTGGAGCTCCGGAGAAGTCTGCAGCAGGATTCCTGCTGCCTGTGCTGACAGTTGGGGAGAGGACACTAACTGGTTGTGGGGCCCAAATGCAATGGGAGGCTGGAAAGAAAACGCTACAAAAAATGGCTTTCGCCCCAGACGACTCTCTTGACTTTTGACAACCCTTAGGCTGTAACTACTTGTTAGATCCTTCTTGTGTATCTCTGTCTTCCTGAGAAACCACTTTGAAGATACCACCATGTATTACAGCAGTCATTGATATTTTCCTACTAATCTATCCATAACTCTGTAATGTTTGTATTGTTCCTATCCTATTTCATAAATGGATCCAAGTTTATTATTATGTGTTTCCTACAACAACCATTGAGAATTATTGAATGATTATTCAGTAGGTCACTCATGTATAGTTCTATTTATATTCTTTAGAAGCCACTTTGAAGATACCTAAGTATAGTACAACAACTATTGATAATCCCCCTCCTCTTTTGTCTGTAACTCACTATCATTTGTCTATTTGTTTTCCTGACAAACTATCTTATAGATAACAATATGTAAAACAATAACCATTGATAATTTCCTACCACTTTTGTCTGTAATTTGGTAAGCCCCTCCTATTATTGTTATCCTTCTTTTACTCTTTAAAATAAAAAAAAAAAAGAATCAAGTAGTTTGTTCTAAGTAACTTGTAAATGGCAGAGTTGAAGTTTTTATTAATCGTAAGACACAGGACTGCATCTTTTAAAATTCTTTATTTTGATATATTTTGAAGGAGTTAAAAAGAACCCACATTAACATGTTAAATCTTAGCATTCTGGTGAGAAAGAGACAGAGAGAGAGAGAGAGAGAGAGAGAATGAGCAAAGAAACAAGTGAAGTCCCATAAACCCTCTGCGATTCCATCGGCCTCTCCTAACCTGGGAGGCAGAGCAGCAACTTTCTTACATCATTCCAATTCATGACTCTACATTCTCATTAATCCACAGAAAATATGTTGTGCAAAACAGTAACACTGTCTTCTATATACCAAGAACATGTACATCGCAGACACTACTCTAAGCACCGTACATGCATTATTTCATTAATTACCCCTCCCCCTGTGAGGCGGGTGCTACTACCCCATTTACAGTAAAAGGGAAACACCAATCAGCAGAAGCCGTATGCCCAAGGACACACAGATGCTTAACTTTAGGCGACTAGCACTGTTCACCTTCTGCAGCTTTCTCTATTGAAAGCTGTAACTCTAGTTCACTTCCTGAAGTACCAAAAGACAAAACAAAACACCACCTGTTTGCCGGTTCTTCTGATGATGGCATGCACTTCTCCCAACCCGCCGCCTGGACAGCGCTACAACGAGGAGCTCTTTCCTCACACGGCATCCACCTCGGTGTCCAGGAGGGGACCTGCCAGCAGAGCACTCACAACTGCACACGCCGGTGTAAACTGCTTGGCACAGCAGCTGTCACAACTGCCACTCACAAAGCAGTGTGAATTCCAGTTGTTGTACACACTTAGCCAGGCACACTCTGGCTTTCAAGAATTTACTGACTTGTGTTTGACACTCTCATTCTGCGTTTCTCCTGCCTTCTCCTCTGCAAGTATCTCTGCCTGATCTGACCATCTGTCAGGGAGGGGCTGAGCGTGCCGCACAGGTAACACCCACCCCGCGCTGGGATGGCCCCTGCCCATCTGGCTGTCCCCATCCCCAGCCTCGGTTCTCCCAGGAGCGGAGAGAAGGCAGGCCAGGCCGGAAGCAGCCTGCGTGCTCCCCAGGCCGAGTGTGTGCCCCGGTGAGATAACCAGATGGTGTCAACTGGAGTCCTACAGCTCAAAACAGTCCACAGCAGGCCTCTAACCAGCAGGGTGGCCAACGTGACATCTGGGGGCACGTCAAAGCATTCCATCCCCACCGTGGCTGAAGTAATTCAGTTCTCAAGTTCTTTAGAGAGACAAGTTATATATAATCTGCTCTGCACGGAAGTGCCCAACCCCAGCTCAGAGTGCATGGCCATGCTGCAGTGACAAGCATTAGCTAGAAACCCGAGCACAAGTCACGAGGCAGGACATGGCCCCGAAGAGGGGGGCTGGGAAGCAGGTTTTCGGGTGAGGGCCGGGCATGGGCACAGCTGTGAGAGTGAAGGCCTGGGCCAGAGCAGAGGGGTGGCACTGTGGGAGGAGAGATGGCGAGGGCAGGACAATCTAAGGGGCAGGGTGGGCGGGGTAGGGGTGAAGTCAAAGCCAATACTGGTTACACCAAAATGTTCAGTCGTTATGCCCAAGGTCAGGAGTCCATTAACATTTCTATAATACTATCACTTACAGAACTAAGATGTACTGACCAGACAGCAGCACAATCCTAGAACAGGAATACTTCAGTATAAAAGGATCTGTTGGTTTTGACTTCATTCTTTGTGTATTTTAAAATCTAACTGGAATGTAGAAAAATAAGATCTCATTCTATAAAAATGGCAGTAAAAACACCTGTTGGGACCGGAACTTCATGAGGAACCAGGTAGCACAGGAGCTGGGGAATGAAACTTGAGACACAAGAGGCTACTCCCAGGGCTGGGGCGCAGCTGACGGTCCGGAACACTGCTGGGAGAACGCTGGCCCGAGAACCCAAGCGCCCAACCCACAGCCTCGGCGAGCCACGCCCTCCAGTGCCGGAGTCAGCAGGGCAGCCGGCTGCACCACACACCGGGAGAGGCCACTGCAGGGTCTGCCAGCTCCCCAAGGTCACGGGCTCGGAAAAGGCCAACGAGCCCAGAGTCTGGAGCCCAGGCGTGATGACTCCAAGGCTCTTAACGTGACCTGGCCGAAAGCACGCAGAACTCAGGACACCGCTCCAGTGATGGGACACTCAATTCCACTGCAGAAAGGCAGGAGCATGGCAGGGCCACCTGAGGTGACACAGGTGAAAACACAGCAGCACGCCAAGAGAAGACACCTGCTCCGGCCATCCGCCATCCGTGCTCCTGCCGCCACCGATGGCACCGCCTTCGCGCCCACCGGCCCACGGCAGTGCTGAGCGGGCAGAGGACTGAGCAAGCCACCCCAGGATGCTGCCGGGCTGGTTTCTTCCCCTCCGGGAGCGCGCCCCTGCTTGGCAGGCAGCTCAGCCGTGAGCTGATGAGATCTGCCACACTGCCGAGGCACCGCAGCCTTACACCCGGGCCCCAAGCCCTCAGTCATTCAAAAGCAACGCTCACACGCACTTCAGAAACGTCAGTCCTCTGCACCACCACGGTGACCTTTTCTGCTTCCACACAAGTGGGTGGGCAAGTGAGGGCGCCCTGCGCACCAGCCCCGCTCCGAGGGCAGCCCGCAGTGCACAGCACTTCTGGGCCGAGCCCGACACCAGCACCGGACCCGCAAGCAGGAGGGCTGCAGAGGGGAGACCCGCAGCGGGCAGAAGAGGCGGACCTAAGCGCAGCACTGCGGCCATGGCCATGCCGGGCTGGAAGCCAACAGAAAAGCTGAGACACCACAGTGCAGGACTCTACTCAGAGAACTGGCCGCAGCGCTGACCACGAGAAACCTCTTGGCCTTAGCATTTTCCCCGAGCCCGGGGTCAGCGGTTAAGCCTTGCACACTGTAATTCCCACTCAGACCACCTCCTGGAAGGGTCCTGAGGGAAGCTCCCCAGCTGCAGAGACGAGGGGGGCCTTCAGCAGACAGCTGGGAGCCAGCCAGAAGGCCTCAGGAGACCTCGGGGGAGGACTAGTTCCCAACACCTGCTTTCAACGACAACACAACAGGCACCATCACAGCCAGACCCGAGAGCAACTGAGGCTCCACCAGCCCTCACTCTGTCCAGTCACAGAGGGTACAGGTCGTTCCCTAGCTGATACAGAACACCTGGCCGGGGAGCCCTGGGCCTCTACAAGGCCCCCAAGAACCGCTGCTGCTGTTCCCCCTACCACTTACTGGCAGGTGGGCGCGGCAACTCCCTGAGCCTGGAGATTCTCACGATTGCCTGCCATTCGCTTCTGAAACCGCAAGGGCTGGGCCCTTTGTGAAGGTTTCCCACACCGCCTAGCCGAGGGCTCCCCAGCCAGGTGGCCAGGACCACCGCCCTCCCCACCACCCCCACCATCCGCAGCAGGTCCCAGGCTACGCTCAAATATGGTTTTTCATGTGCCGAGCCAGGTTGGAAGACCACCTGAAGGTCTTCCCACACACTCTGCACTTGAAGGGCCTCTCTCGAGTGTGGAAGCGCTTATGGTTGAGGAGCAGCGAACCCTTGCTGAAAGCTTTCCCGCACGTGCTACACTTGTGGCACTTCTTGCCAGCAGGCCTGTCCTGGAGTCCCGCGAACGCAGCGCGCTGGTCACAGGGCTCCTCGCCTTCCTCCAGGGGCTTTGTTTCCGCTGGTGTTAACTCCTGTGCACCCAGCCCGGTGTGCGGAAAGGATGACAGCCCAGATGAGCCGCACTCTGCCTGTGTTACTCGGGGGTGTTTTCTCTGGTGAATGGAAAGCGCGTGTCTCCCCAGGAACTCTTTCCCCACCCATTTAAAAGGCCTCTCTGAAGCGTGGACTCTCTGATGATTAACAAGACGGTAATTTCTGTCGTAAGACTTCCCACACACGTTGCATTTATAGCGCTTCTCTCCACTGTGGATGCCCTTATGGTCTAAGAGACTCCTTTTACGGGTGAAGGTCTTCCCACATTCTTGGCACCAGAAAGGTTTCTGGTCAGTGAGGGCCTTCGGCGACAGGCTGGGAGGCTCGTCACTCTGACGGTGCTCGCACTGTCGGTGCAGAGAGTGCCGCCTCTGGTGTCGGTAGAGGTTGGAGCTCCACCTGAAGGCCTTGCCGCACTCCCTGCACTTGTACGGCTTCTCTCTGGTGTGGATTCTCTGGTGGATAAGAAGGAAGGAGTGATTGCGGAAGGCCTTGCCACACTGGCTGCACTTGTGGGGCTCCTCCGGGACATGGCTGCTCTGTGGAACTTGGAACACAACGTCCTGACTGAAAGTCGGCCTGCCCTCGGGTTTCCTTTTAATGGCGTGCTTCTTCTTGTGAACAATGAAGGCTGACCTGTAGGTGAACCCTTTCCCACACTCGCTACACTGGTACGGGGTCTTGCCCGTGTGGATTCTCTGGTGCTCAATGAGGGTTTTCTTTTGAGTGAAAGTCTTCCCACACTGCTGACACAGGAAAGTGTTCTCCACGACAGGGGGCCCCTGCGGCTGACAGAAGTCCTTCGGGCTGCCGCTGTCTGGACAGGGATCTGGTGCACAGAACTCCTGTTCCTGGTGCAGCCTCACGTGACGGGTGAAGTTGGACCTCCACCGGAAGGTCTTCCTGCAGCTGGCACATTTGTAAGGCTTCTCCTGCGTGTGGATCCTCTGATGCTCAAGGACGTAGGACTTACAGTGGAAGGATTTCCTACACTGGCTGCAGTCAAAGGGCTTCTCCCCACTCTGGTCTCTCAAATGCGGATCCAGCTCTGAGTTGTAGGTGAGGACCTCTTCATACTGGTCCAGCTCCACTTTCTGCTTGGCATGGGTTTCCTGGTGCAGACGGTAGGCTGACAGGCGCTGGAAAGCCTTCTCACACGCACCGCACTTGTACGGCTTCACACCAGTGTGAATCTTCTCATGCCGGATGCAGTTGGAGCTCCACCTGAAGGCTTTCTCACACACCCTGCACTTAAACGGCTTCTCCTGGCTGTGAATTCTCTGGTGATACTCGAGGTGGGAGCTCCGTTTGAAGGTCCTCCCGCAGTCCCGGCACCTGTACAACGTCCCTGCTGTGTGCAGACCCTGCTCGTGCTGGTGAGCAGCGCCGAGGCCGAAGGCCTTTCCACGGGTGTCCTTTTCACTCCCCGTCAGCCCGGCATGGGCCCTCGGGTGGAGGCCAAAGCCCCCCACCTCGTGTCTGAGCCCCTTCCCGCATTTCTTACAGTCGCGGTGGTGTGAACTCTTCCGCAAGTGTCTGCCACAGCCGTGTTTCAGGGATCGCTTTTTCTTGGAAACTCTCAAATATGCCACATGTTTTATGTCAAGAGAGTCACTTCCTCCTGACGCTTCAGATTCTTTCTCTACCCTGGGGCTGAAATCAGACTCTTCCTTCTTGAATCTCACACAGGGCTTCATTAGCCAGCTCTGCTGCTCGGAGGGTTCTCTGCGCTCCTCTCCCTCTGGAGCACTTGCCACAGGGCATCTGGACACCACAGCAATGCCTCCTGCATCCTCCACAGGTTCTTGCTTTAGGACGAATTTGTTTGTCTTAATCTGGAGCTCAGCTCCTGACAAAAATTAAAACACAGAGAATGGACTCTCTTCCCACACTTGAAACTAAAAATGCAAAAGTGGCCATAAAATGCTGGGAATCTGGGTATGAGGCTCCCCGTGGACTGCCAATGCCTCTTCAAAATGGTCAAGGCCAAGGCAAAAAAACGGAGGGAATTCCATAGCAAAGGGCAGGGCAGAGGACACAAGACGGGCACAGAGCTGGAGATGAGCAGAATGCATCCCGCGGGAACATGAAACGGGTTGAGAGAAGGGGTGGCTAGCGAGGGAGGGGAACCAAATCCAGGCACAGGAGCGTGGAGGAGGACAGCTCCCCATGCCGAGAGGCAGGGCTCCAAGGCACCTGGATGAAAGGGCTGGAGATCGAGCCTACTGCGGAAAGAAGTCAGAAAAAAAGACAGGGTGTGCACAGCACCAGGAGGAGAACCCACAAGCAGGGGAGAGGACGGTGAAACCTTCAGTGGGAAGGTCACTGAGGAACAGGGCCAGACAGCCATCTCAGCCAGCCGGGCAGAGGCCAGGGCCAGCTCCCTTGGTTAGTCTTCTCTGGCATGTGTGACGGAGCAGTTCCAGAGATTACTGGCACTTGAGAGAGAAGGGCGCAGGCAGGAGGGGCAGGGCCAGGCCGCTCCCTGGAACTCACCTGTAGGGGTAGAATCCAGAAGCCTCTTAGGCCGAGCCGTCTGCACATTCAGCCCCCAGGGCCCCCTTGCTTCCAACCAAGAGATCAGGGCAGGTTTGGGGAAGGACCCCGCTGCAAAGAGAAGAGAAGGGATGGGAGGCAGACGGGTCACACAGGTCATCTCACTAGGGTCTTCGCCTGAGGGCCAGGTAGGGGCAGGAGGAGGACGGTAGGAGCCCAGACAGCCATTTCTGCTAACCCTGAGCAGACACAGAAAGGAGGGGCTGACAAAAGTCAGACACCAGGGCTGCCGGGACCACCCGAGTGGGAGCTGGGACTGCTTTGCTGGTCAGGTCAGCACACAGTTTTAGGATGCTGACATTTTCTCAAAGACCAGGAACTTGAAACATCTTCAATCTTTACAATAACCCAGCAGGGAAGGCGTGATTATCCCCACTTTTTAGAGGAGGACAGTGTGGTAACAGATGACGTGATCACAGAGCCAGGATCTGCACCAAGGAAGACTCCCTTGCATGCACTATTAACGCCAATGTGAAGCCAGGCGCTGGCCGTGTGGGGTGTCAGCAGCTCACCCAGAGATGCCGAGTTCCCGTAGTTCTCGAGCATCACATCCCTGTAGAGATTCCTCTGGGCCGAGTCCAGGCACCCCCACTCGTCCTGGGAGAAGGTCACCTCCACGTCCTTGAAAGCTGTGGCCTCCTACAGAAACACTGGCGCTGATCCCCACCTCCCAGCCTGCATGGGGGCGGAGAGTGTGCCGGCTCTGCACGGGCAGAGGGCAGATCCAGCAAAAGCAAAGGACCATGGGCAGGAGAGGAGCTCGGGGCTCGCGGGGCAGTGGGGTCTCTGAGATGCCACGATAGGAGGCAAGCCATCAGCAGGGCCAAGCTTACCTGTGGCTCTGGCATCGGGGACCGTGTAGCTGCAGTCCAGGCTCCTGGGGTCGCCTCGCTCTGGGAGAGGGAAGGTGCCAGGGCGGCAGGAGGATCTGAAGGAGAGAAGAGTGAGCCATGAAAGAACTGCCTGGCACGGACACCCCACCAAGAAGCCCACCCCTGCCCAGTCCTGGAGGACTCTGCTGTGAAACTCCCCACTGACAGGTCCTTGTGTCCCCTGGGGGCCACGCAGTGGGGGCAATGGAGGGGGAACCAGCCAGACGCAGGTCACAGAAGATGTAAAGGACACCGAGCTGAGGGGCACAGAGAGGCCTGCATAGGGAAGGACACTGACGAGACGACCCTCAGGAGGTGGAGGGGTGGCGGGAGGTCAGTGAGTACCGGGTGGCCCAGCCAGGATGTCACCCACTCCTACTGCGCAGGGGGGCTCCAGCGGGTGTCCGGGAGCAGAGCTGCTCCGGAGCGGTGACACAGAGGGCCAGGTCTGCGAGGACTGCAGGGCCGCAGTGCCCATCCAGTGTACATCCGGGCTCGGGTCAAGGCCTGGGTCCTGCGGAAGAAAGTAGGAGAGGGTCCCTGGGGAGTCAGAAACTGGACTCAGGCAGGAGGCCACACTGCTAGTCTCTACAGGGCAGAGGCCCCTCCGTTACCTCCAGGCAGCAGGGGCCATGCAAGGAGCAGCGCTCAGAGGCTCCTCCCACCTGCTTGGGGATGGGGGCACCCAAGGAGTCAGTGAACCTCACTTCACCTAAGGACAAGCTAGCTGGTCCATGTAGAACCGAAGTCAGTCCCTGGATGCCACAGTGACCCCTCCCCATCAGCTCTTGTCCCCTCCCTGGGGCCTGGAACTGAGAAACGAAATTGGTTCCTAAGACAGACAGGTTCCGGCCCGTAGCAGCCACTGCCAAACACCGTCCTAGGCAGCAACAGCAGTGACCTCGCAGGAAGCGAGCTCCCCACTGCAAACCTGAAGGGGACGGTAACACATCAGGGGTGATGCTGCTCCTGTGGGTCGGCCACGGAAGCCTAGAAGAGTCTCAGGTGCAAAAACAGACAATGCCCATCTGGGCAGAGACCAGGGCAGAGCAGGCCCTTGCCCTGGGACTTCAGAGCACTCTGGTCTCTAAGTCCGTGCAGCTCGACCAAGAGCTACCCACACTATCTATCTATCTATCCACAAACAGGTCCTCAGCACAGCACAGAGAGCCTGCTTTTGGATGCTCCATCCTACGTGTTGCATCCTGCCCTAAGTGCCCTTCTGCCCAAGGAGACACTAGGAGCGGGCCTCTCTACACGGCATCCACTGTAACTCACAGGCACTTGCCGACCCACAGCTCAAAGCCCTGTTCACTACAGCTCCACTGCCCCTACAATGGGAAGGGGAGGCCTCCCTGCACCCCAAGTTGCAGACCAGAGGCTGCCCCACCCCTGGCAGCAGCACGCGGTGGGGACCACAGCTGCTCACACTCACCCTTCGTGGCAAGCCCTCCAAATCCTGCTGCAGCTCCTCCAGTACCACCACGGCCTCCTCACCACTCTCAGGGTGATGGAGCTGCACCCAGGTCCGGAGCTCCCCCGGCAGGATGCTTAGGAACTGCTCTAGCACCAGCAGCTCCAGGATCTGGGCCTTGGAGAGAACGTCCGGCCTCAGCCACCAGCGGCAGAGCTCCCGGAGCCGGCTCAGCGTCTCCAGGGCGCTGGAAGACTCGTGGTAGCGAAGCTGGCGGAAGAGCTGGCGGAAGAGCTCTTGGCCGGGGCGGTTGAGTGTCTGCGGCCTGGCAGTCTGCACCGAGGCATAGCCTTTGTCCTCCTCCTCTTTCTTCACCGTCAGAAGGCGCCCTCGCTCCCTGGGAGCTGGGGCCTGCACTGCAGGGACCTCGTACCACCGGCCTGGGGGCATCGCTCCTGCTCAGTCTACCCAGCTGCGTGCAAACCTGGTCTGCACCGCTGCCAGAGCACTGCCAGCGCCCCAGGGTGTCTTCTCAGCACCACAGAGAACACTGCCATTTGCTGGGACATCACACATCAATGGTAAGAGACCGAAGTCACAGCATGCCTGTTCAGAAGGAAACGACACCCATCACACATGGCGCTGTTACACCCTGCTGACGGGACCATCTCTGATGGATCAGGAGGGGCACACACACCAAGCCAAGAAAACATCCCAGGTCACAGAGAATCTTGGATAAGGCTAAAAGCACAAACTGCTAATGAAAAAAGTCAAGTAAGACCTGAAAAACAGACCATGTTCATATACTGGAAGACCTGGCACAGTAAAGCTTCCAATTCCCCCGGGCAGATCGACAGGTTTCCTGTAATTCCTGCCAGCATCTCAGATCTCAGGTGACCTGGGATGTTTTCTCGGCTTGGTGTGTGTGCCCCTCCTGATCCATCTGGAGATGGTCCAGTCAGGGGGTGCTGGAGGTATGGCTAGTAGTAGAGCAACTGCCTACCATGCCTGAGGCCCAGGATTTGATCCCTAACACTGAAAAAAAATGTAAGAAAAAGATATTTTTAGAGCCAGGTGTAGTGGCGCATGCCTGTAATCCCAGCACTTGGGAGGCTGAGGCAGGAGGATCACTGTGAGTTCGAGAGCAGCCTGGGCTACAGAGTGAGCTCAAGGCCAGCCTGAACTGTATAGGGAGACCCTGCCTCAAAAAGACCAAAAAAAAAAAAAGATTTAGCAAAACAAATGCAGTTAAGAGTTCAAGCCTCTTTCAGGAGATAGTACAGTAGTACAAAGAGCACAGACACAGAACTGAGATCTGGCTCCAAATGTAGCTCCCCACTTAGGAGCTGTGGAATCTCATGTGGTCACCTTTGCTCTGGAAACCTGTGGCCGCACTGAGTAAAACGGGATGGTAACGATGCCCACAGCAGCGCATTTTGGGCTTTCTCCAAATGTTGTTTCTTCACATCTGAAAAGAAGCTTGTGCCACAGGCCACACATCACCATGTGCAACAGCGTGAAAAAGAGTAAAACTTACCAGCCTGAGAAAGAGTTTAACTTACAAAAGACATGTAAATGTACACTCTGAAAACTACACAACATTGTCAAAAGAAAGTAATGGAAAGACATCCATGTCAAGGGATTAAGATGGCAACAGTCCACAAAGTGGTCCACAGATTCAACATAATCCCTATGACTTCTTTACAGCAACTGCTGAGCTGATCCTAAAAGTCCTATGGAGACTCAGGAGACCAACCTGGTCAAAACTGCCAGAAAGCCCAGCACTCGGGAGGCTGAGGCTGGAGGGGTGCCCTGATTTCAAGGCCTGCCTGGACTGTATAGTGAAACTCTGTTTCTAAAAACAAACAAAAAAACCAGTCAGGAAAAAGGAGAGAGCAGAACTGGGAGGCTGCAGTTCGGACACTGGGTGGCTCCAACGGGCCGCATGCCAGGCCTGGTCCCCACCCTGTGGAAGCCTTTGAACAAGAACAAGAAGAACGAAGGCTCCCTTCGGGAAAGAAACACAAGCTACCTGGCCAGACGGATACAGGCAGGAGAAAGGGGAGCCTTCCTGTGCTCAGGGTAAGAAGGCCACGCCCACTCCCACTCTCGTCCTTAGACATGTGCCGCCAGAACTGACTGCCTGAGCATCAGATGGTCCAAGATCCATCTTTGGCACAGACCGAACTGTCCGCACCAAATAATAACTTTGCTTAAAGGAAATCAGAAATCGTTTACCCCGAGCCCCACACGGGACCGAGGCCTGGGAACAGGATCTGAATGACCCTGGGAGCTGTGCGCAAGGCGGAGGAACTTTTACAGCCGAAGAGCAGAGCCACCACTGACCCGGCACTGCTGGGGCGCAGGGAGGGGGCCCCTGCTTCAGGCTCCGGGGTCACCTGACAGAATGCGCAGCTCCCGACTTGAGGGAGGCCAGGCCTGGCTTTCCCGCAGACCCAAAGCAACACGGGCTCAGCTCCACATCCACTCCCGGAGCTCCACCTGGCGGCAGGTCACACGAACACCCCTCCCGGCAGAGGGGAGAGCACAAGGCTGTGCTCCTAAAGCACCCGGGACAGCGCGGGGCAGCTGTGGCTCTAGACCCGGACGCGCTGTCTCCGCAGGGCGATGTTCCGCTCCGCGGGACCCGTGAACACACGCGGCTCCTTCAGGGACTTCAGCCTCACAGAACAGAAAGGCGGGGTTATCCAAGCAAGCAAGCCAGCACTGGCCGGAGCACAGAGCACGTCCACCGCGAGGCCGCCAGGCAGCTGAGCCTCCAATGCACCAGGCCAGGGGAGCCACACGCTCCTCCCAAGCCCTGCTAGCTCCAGAGGACAGAAGAAAACCTCCACTTGGAAATGGAGTAACACCCAGGCTGGCACTCAGGGCTCCTACCCCAGAGGGTAACATCACACCTATCCCGACAATGAACATGGCTTCGGAAACAACATGGGACTTCCAAGGTGAGACCTGGCATCTTTCAAGATACTCTTCTCTCCGCCGGGGATAGAGCTCAGCGGCATAAGCGCTTGCCTGGCAAGCCTGAGGTCATGAGTTCAATTCCCAGTACCAAATAAATAAATAAAATTCTACAACCTAGCCAGGCGTGGTAATCCCAGCACTTGGGAGGCTGAGGCAGGAGGATTATTATGAGTTCGAGACCAGCCTAGGCTACAAAGTGAGCTCAAGGCCAGCCTGAACTGCATAGTGAGACCCTGTCTCAAAAAGTCAAAAAAAAAAAAAAAAAAAGATATTTTTCTCTCAAAATTGCTCTGTCATTTCATGGGATTGGTAGTTTTGTTTCTCTGCTTTTCTTCTGAAAACCCCACTATCAGTCTTTTATTTTTGTGTTTTCCTACCACTAGGAGTGTACGTGGCGTATATTTTATAAACTGATAATAAGCAAACAATTCTCTGAGATATTAACTGCCAAGGATTGTTTCTGGTACATACTCAAAACCTTAAAATAATATTTATAATAACTTATCAATTAAAAAATAACAAACTCATATCTAAAGTGCTCAAACTTGATCTCCAAATACCATTCCCAATGAAAAAGCCAAGCCTCCCTGGAGAAGGGGTTGGTACCAAGCGGGGGAAAGGAAAATGTGAGTGTTTGGCAGTAGCAGAAAATTAGCAAAAGACTGAAAAAACAAGGAAAGAATGTCAAAGGATCACAGGAGCCAGCTTACAGAGCTCCTCACTGCTACAGCTAGACTAACTTAAGCAACAAAAGAAATAGCACTGCATTTCAGTCCAAAGACTACACACCCACAACCAAACACTGACAAAACTGGGTACATAAATTAAGGGGAAAGTGGGCAACTCTTCCGCACAAAACCTTTCCGTAGGAGGAGGAGAAGGAAAAAGGGGAAAGAACAGTACTCACTGCTGCAGGCGAGGCTGACTGATGGGTGTAATTACTGGATGAAAGTTAAGGAGAAAGAGAGTACTTGAATGCTAACTGATAACAGGAGAGAGATAACAACTTTAAAGTCAAAAATAAGACACATTAACTTCATTCTCAATCAAAACACAAGAAAGCCAGGGTGTGGTGGCAGGCGTGGTGGCACACACCTGTAATCCCAGCACTCCAGAGGCTGGGGCAGGAGGATCGTTGTGAGTTCCAGACCAGCCTGGGCTACAAAGTGAGCTCAAGGCCAGCCTGAACTGCATAGTCTCAAAAAGACAAAAAAAAAAAAAAAAAAAATCAATCAAAGCACAAGAAAACAACACATAATAAAACCGAGAGACATTCTAGTATTATGAATAACAAAATTCTTCAAAACTGTCAAGGTTCAGAGGGCACAGAAAGACTGAGTTGTCACAGACTGAAGGTGACCAAGGAGGGACGACAAAGGTAAGGAAGGCATCTGGATGGTGTCCTACACAGAAAAACGGCATCAGAAAAAAACTGCGGAACTTTATACAAACTCTAAAGCTTAATTAACAATACTGTACCAATCTAAATGGGTACATTACGATTAGACAGGATACTATCTATAAGCAAATCAGGTAAAAGCTACAAGAAAACTCTACATAATTTTTTGAAGCTTCAGTGAGTCAGCAATTATTCATGATACAAGTTTTTTTTAAAGGCAATACAGTCAGGCCTGGCTGTGCATACCTGTAATTCCAGTACTCGGGAGGAAGAGGAGCCTGGGCAACTTAGTGAGACCCCTTCTCAAAAAAAAAAAAAAAAAAAAGGAGTTTGGTCCTTACCATCTTTACTTCCATCTTGGGTATTAAGGACTAACTTGGCAGTAAGGTCTAGTAAAAGGATATTGAGTACTGCCAAGGGTGGTTCTCTCACAGTTTGGGTTCTCTGTGTCGTTAGGGTGACAGACAGAGAGCACCGCCTTCCGCAGTTCAGGGGGAGACAGATATACACAGCACGTGGCAGACCAAATAGTGCCAGGTCTTATATAATAAAATAAATCAAGGAAGTTCAGTCTTGTAGAAAGCACGATTCACCCGACAGTCACAGGAAAGCTCCCAAGACCTCTTTTTCTTTTTCTTTTTTCTTTTTTTTTTTTGTCTTTTTGAGACAGGGTCTTGCTAGGCGGTTCAGGCTGGCCTTGAGCTCACTTTGCAGCCCAGGCTGGTCTCAAACTCCAGGCCTCTTTCAGACTGTTTCTAGTAAAAAATATTTCAGACTGCAAAATACAGCAAGTTCTGTACTACCATTCCTGTCTCTTTATTTTGTATCTCTTTTGTATCTCTTGTATCTTTGCTCTTTTGTATCTTTTTGGTGTCCTTTGTATCTCTCAGTTCCCTTTCAGTTTCTTTACTTCCAAGCAACTCTACTATCACACAATGCTCAGGAATTAGTTAATTCCTGGATGCTAGCGCCACAGAGACCTTACTGGTGAATGGTTAACTTCTCCCCCAGTACCTGGGGCTGAACCCAGGACCTATACATACACTGAGCTGTATCTTCAGCCCTTTTTTATTTATTTTGAGACAAGGTCACATGGAGTTGCTGAATTGTTCAGGCTGGGCTCAGACTTGCAATCCACCTGTCTCAGCCTCCCTGAGCACTGATATTACATGGGTGTGCCAACATACCTGGCCAGGTTCATCCTCAAATCATTCCCATCTTTTCAGTTTACAATAAGAAGGGGTTTATTTTTTTAGCCAAGATTTATCTTTCTTTGGCATTAAGAAAACACAAAGGTAGCCTAATTCTTCAGTCCCTGAGTATGCAGACAGGCTGCAAACATGTGTAACACCCTATGCACACTCCCGTGGCTGAAGTCATCTTAGATGAGGAATACATACCCCATCTCTGGGTCAGATGACACCCCGAATTTTGCCCATCTAGGACATATACACATAAAAGCCATGTCTTGGCTTAGAGTTCTGGGCAACAGTCTTCCTTGGCAAACAACCTTAGACTCCATGGAAAAAACTGGCTTCTGGGTAAAACCAGAAGGAGCTATTTTCCCAAGCACCACACTTAAGGAGTCAAAACATTTAGTTCAGGGGAGAATCCCCAACCTCCTGACTATCTCCCCACTCCTAAGCCTGATCTCACATTTATGTGTAGGAGATGAACATACTTTGATAATACATTGTGGACTTTGAAATTTTTACTGTAAACTTATAAAACGCTATGTAATGATTTTTGCTTGGACTTTTATCTGTCCCTTACAGAACTTTCACAAACAGTGGTCACTCTGCCAGCTACTTAAGTGCCCTTAGAGCAGCTGCCACTCTTAAGGCAGAAGACAGATTTCCCCAGCATCTTCTGGTGAATCCCTACGGAAGCCAATGGCCAAGGGAATACTGACCGGACAGGCACCTGGATTCCTTTCTGGAGTCAGAACTCTGGTTGTGTGGAGCAGTACAAACCGAGAGAAACCGAGATGTCACAGCCAGGGCTACTCTCTGGCGGACACCTAAAGGTTCCTCAGCGGAAACTGGCCCCCCAGCTGGGAAATTGGCCAGCAGAAAAATCCAATTATCCATTGTGCTTTTCTCTCTCTGCTAGTGAGAACTCCCCTTAAGTTTTCTCCAACTTGCTGGGAGTTAACTTAGAACCACCTTGTCATTAGATCCCCAACTTGCGACAACAGTGTGCCTTTCCCGCAGGAAGGCAGCGATCAAGGGCAACAATTTACATTTGTGCCTTGCATAAGCTAAGAGTAAAAAGATTTTAGCCTTTTTTTCCTTTTATGTGCACATAAAAGACTAATAAATGTACCTTTGCTAACATGTAAACTGTGATTGCTAGACGATGGATATAAGTTTAACCTGTTAGTTTCAAATATATTTTAAAAATTCTTTAAAACATTTTAAAAACAAAGCCTTGTCTTGCTGCTTAAAGAGGCTGCCCAGGTAGAGAACAGGAATGTCTTAGAGACTTCTTTACCCCAGGGACCAGGGTGGGATATTTCCTCCATGCCATTTTTTACCTGACTATTGAGAAATGCTCATTACTTCCAAATCACTCTTTGGTACTTGCCCTCTTCCAAAGAACTAGCAAGCAATGGTTCAGTGCTAAGCAGTGCCTCCTCTGTTAGACATGACTGTCACAGCTGAGATCAGCTGTAACTTGTGCTTATAAAAACCACCTCCAGGAGTAAGTACAGGAGCTCCCTGGGAAGATGAAATCACCCACCAGTGCAAGGGTGGATAAGCTGGCTGAATTCTGTCTTCCGGTCTCTCTCCACACGACATCCACCTGCCCTGGAGTGGAATCTACTTGAGGGATGCCGTGACGGTACAGAAATCAAATAAAACTAAATAGGATGCCTGACTTTTTTGTTTTGCATTTCTTTTCCTAGACAGTACAATATAAAAATTTCTTACTCCCTTGGACTGTATTCTTGTGTGTGTGTGTGTGTGTGTGTGTGTGTGTGTCTTTTTGAGACAGGTTCTCGCTATGCAGTTCAGGCTGGCCGTGAGCTCACTTTGTAGCCCAGGCTGGTCTCAAACACGCAATGATCCTCCTGCCTCAGCCTCCCAGTGCTGGGATTACAGGCGTGAGCCACCATGCCCAGCTGTGGGCAGTATTCTTAAATACTAGTAGAGGTTCCACCCTCAACTGTTTACCTCCTAGTGCCAAGAGGGAATAAAGAGGGAAGTATTCATTATGATGCCATTTAAAGATTAGAATTGTACTGTAAGACAGAGGAGCTAATTAAAGCCTCCATGAGGCTGCATCCATCCTAAGCTGATTTTGTTCAAGCTCCTAGAGGACAACATCCCTACCGGAAGTAGCTGGGGAATTTAGACTACCCACATTCCTGTGTCACTTTCCTCTCAGTGGCCTAAAGCAGGTCAGGGAGGATCTAGGGGAGTTTTCAGATGATCCTGATATGTACATGGAGGCCTTTGGAGGACTTACTCAGACCTATAAACTGGATTTCAGAAATGTAATGTTACCCTTAGATCAAACATTGACCTCTCATGAGGGACAGTGGGTACAGACTTTAATCTGTGAGTTTCTTAAGTATATTAGAGATACCTGGGGATACATTTTTCAGAGTGAGTTTAAAGAGAGCCTTGCCAGCACTGCCACTGAGGGAAGTTACTTGGGGGAGCAGATGGAGAATCCAAAATGTCTCAGAGACCTCTTTGTCCTAGGGCCAAGATTTCTTCTAGACTATTACCTGCCCCTGTCAGTGACAGATCTCTTTTGCAGGCTGGGATTGGTTTTGTTCTGTTGTTGTTTTTGAGATAGGGTTTCCGCTATGCACTTAAAGGCTGGCCTTAAACTCACTTTGCAGCTGAGGCTGGCCTCGAACTCACAGCAATCCTGCCTTGGCCTCCGGAGTACTGGGATTACAGATGGGCACCACCATATCCAGCTTTAGGCTGGGGTTTTAGAACTACTGATTTAGAATCCTTTATTAGTAAGCCGTAAACAATATAATTAGAACACTTTCATTCTCCTTCACAAGGTTAAAAAGCACTTACTCAGGTTCATTTATCAGTTTAATTTTCTGTTTGGCAATGCAATCTGAGTCAGTCATGGCTTTTGTTTCTGAAGGCATGTTTTGATAAGGATTAAAGATCCAATTGTCTTTCTCTACCTGAGATGGTTAGGATTTCTTGTACCATACTTGGAGTCCCTCTTTTGTCCCTTCTCCACTGCCCTGTCCCTGAGAAATAACATAGTTTACAACAGTGTTTAGTCCAAGGCAAATCTCTCCTCCATGACTGCTGAATTTCAGGACCAAGTCTCCAGAAGGGTGAGTTTCCCCTCCCTGGAACTCTTCCAGAGTGAAACTGACCTTCACTTATCTCTGGGCAATATTAAAAAAAACTAGTCTAGATTTAATCTTGAAACTCTCAAAGAATAAATATAAAAGTTTTAGTGCACTCTGGTCTATTAACAATTATCTTATGTGTGCCTGTCTGTTAAGTTTGTGAGTGGTTACAATACTTGCAGCTGTTTTTGTTTGAGCTCAATTTTTTCTTATTTTCTTTTTTAGATTTTTACAATATTTGTCTATAACTTAAGTTGGCTTACAGGTATTATTAGAGTTAAGGACATATTTCTACCCGGTTACCAACTGATCAAAATGATGTCAAGACTTTTTTTTTTTTAATACAACACATTATTGTCTGTGTACAATAACTGTTATCTTTCATTGATCAAAAATAATGTGTTAATTGTTATGGTTCTCGGGGCTGGGGATTTAGCTCAGTGGCACAATGCCTGTGTGACAAGCAAGAGGTCGTGAGTTTGAGACCCAGTATGGTGGAAAAAAAAATTGTTATGGTTCTCATAGGACATCAACACTTTGCTATGATAATTTCATGGGGACCCTTTAGGCTTAGGGAAACTGCTGGAAAAGATTCCCCTTGGTGAATAAAGCAGCTGCCTTGAACTATTTTCTTTCCATCTTTTTTACTAATGGGACCCCAATAATTTTCATAGTCTTATGGAGGACACATCCAGTAAACACTGCTAAGCATATTATTATAGTTTATTATTGGTTATCATCAAAAGGTTGAGTTTTCTATGGGTAAAACAATAAGGTTATCTTATTAAAAGATGCTCTTGATACAAAACTAAATTTAAGCCGGGTGTGGTGGCACACGCCTGTAATCCCAGCACTCGGGAGGCTTAGGCAGGAGGATTGTTGTGAGTTTGAGATCAGCCTGGGTTACAAAGTGAGCTCAAGGCCAGCCTGAACTGCATAGTGAGAGCCTGTCTCAAAAACACAAAAAAACAAACAAGCAAACAAAACTAAATTTAGACACATAAGTTTCCATATGCTACAACATTCATTGTTAATTTCATGGTGTACTAAATGTATTAGTGCTTTCAAGATGTAAAACTAAGGGTGTTTACGCTGATAACCTATTTCTAGACTCAGGTATCTGCCTTCTTGTGCTCCAGCTACTTGCAATAAGAGGTATGTCAAATCAACATGAGACCACCCGTCAGTTTATAGTTGTTTTTTTTTTAAAGCTTATGTGTATATCTTATGTCACTACACTTAGGGATGTTCAGGCACCAAACAGTCCAGGCAATGTCACACACTAAAATTAGAGGCTAGGGGCTGGCGATTTAGCTCAGCGGCAAAGCGCCTGCCTGGCAAGTGCAAGGTCATGAGTTCGGTTCCCGATACCGGAGAAAAACCAAAAAAATAAATAAATAAATAAAATAAAATAAAATTAGAGGCTATAATTATAAACTTCTAAGGTGCATTTACAGGCCAATATATTCTCCTTAGATGACACCTTATTTAAAGGATAACAAATTAGGTGAGTTTCTGTCACTTAATGTCTTGTGGTCAGATGGAGATGTTTGACTAAAAAGATTGTTCCACCCTAAGATAGACATTTAAATGTGTTTCAAAGATAGTATGATTTTCACGCTATGTGTGGCTTTTTTTTGTTTTGTTTTGTTTTGTTTTGAGACAGGGTCTTACTCTGCAGTTCAGGCTGGCCTTGAACTCACAGCGATCCTCTGCCTCAGCCTCCTGAGTGCTGGGATTACAGGCATGTACCATCACCTCCGCCTAATATGTGTGGCTTTTGATCACAAGTTTTCCCTGTAAAACTATAAAACTGTTGTCCGTTGCCATTCTGCAGGGATTCAACTCCTAAAACCACCACAGTTGGTAAGGAGTAACAGTCCTCTGGCTATACTTTACATTTCAAAGTGCTTGCTATTAAGGTGAGATTATAATAACTGAGTCACTGTTCTGTCTGCAATACTAAGACTAAGACTGCGGAGACTAAAGACAAGACTAAGACTATGGATTATTGACCAAGGTTAATGATGTCATCCACATGCCCTTGCTCCTATTAGACCAATATTACCTGAGTGATTATACTTGCAATCTTATTGGTGGATCATAATTTTGCCTTATTTTGAGACAGGGTCACAATATGCAGTTCAGGCTGAACTTGAGCTCACTTTGTAGCCCAGACTGGTCTTGAACTCGCAAAGGTCCTCCTGCCTCAGCCTCCCGAGTGCTGGGATTACAGGCAGGCACCACCACGCCAGGCCTTAATCATAATTTTGAACCACACTGTACCCGCCTCATGATTTTGCTTTTGAGAAGCAGGCCCGTTGGCAATCTATTCGGGTCTCCTCCTGTCTCTGGTGTTATTCCTACTCCCCATCCCCCATTCCTATTCCCCATTTGTTTTCGCTAGTAAATTTTCTTACTCGAAAAATATTTTGCTGGGGCTGGGGATTTAGCTCAGCGGCAAAGCACCTGTCTGGCAAGAGCAGGGTCATGAGTTCGATTTCTGGTACAGAAGAAAGACCAAAAAAAAAAAAAAAAATTTTGCTACCAGGCATGGTGGCGCATGCCTGTAATCCCAGTACTCAGGAGGCTGAGGCAGGAGGATCATTGCAAGTTCGAGGCCAGCCTGGGCTACAAAGGGAGCTCAAGGCCAGCCTGAACTTCACAGCGAGACCCTGTCTCAAAAAGACCAAAAAAAAAAAAAAAAAGAAAAATTTTGCTATTTTTCTGCACAAATGTCACTTGAGTATTTACATGTTGTGATTACAATGTAGTAAAATACCCATGATATTTGCCATATCATCATACCATTTCAACCATTTAAAAATGTATAATTCAGTAGCATGTAAATGGAAGTTATAGGAAATAAACCACTAACATGATGTCTCAATTATCCTCCAAAAAATGTATTAGGAGTGTCATCATGACTTAGTAGGCAGCAGACAGGCATGAGCAAGGAAGAGGGGCAAGGACCTCTAGGACCACCCTGTCCTGTTCTGAAGCGGGACACAGACCACGGCCAATCAGAAAGGGACCCACAGAGAAAGAGGCAACCACAAACTAAGCACAGAGGGGAACCAAGGACTGTCCATGCATGCATAGTAGATCTGACCCACCTAAAGTAACCCCCCAATTATATGATCACTCGCATGTCATACCTAGCCACGGACATTCATGAATCTGATTAGAAACTGATGTATGATGGGAGGACACACATGCAGTCCACAAGTAAAAGCAGAGGAATGGCACCTAATGAATACAAAGACAGAGAATGTAGCACCCTAAAAAGAAGGAACAGTGGGAAAAATAAAAAGAATTGGGATCGAACGGGTCTGTGTCACTCACACCCAGCTTGCCTGTGGCCGGTATCTTCTGCAATAAACTCTCTGGTTTCCTAGAGTCAAACTTTGCCTGCTCATGGTCTCTCACTGTCAAGTGAGTGGGGTGGACCTAGTGAATTGTTCTCGAATTCCCAAGGCCAGGGTTGGTGGAGCAGCCTGAGTAAGGGAAACACCAGCACGTGTTTACACCAACATATGAACATACGGGATTCAGGACATAGCTTGGTGGTACAGCGCTTGCTCAGGATGCACAAGAACACTGGGTTTGAACTCACCACAGCTATTGTAGAAAAAAATATACATTCTGCCAGTTTTTAAAGAGCAGTACCATGAATGTACCTAATGCTAATAGGGAAGTCAGAACTGTCAGACCCCTGCCCAGACAGAGAAGAACTTCCTGAGCAGAGCTGTTGAGGCAGAGATAACAGGAAGCTAGAGCTTACAAAAGGAGATGAACAAGCAACTGCCCTATGCAGCCGCACCTGCAAGTATGGACGTCACCAAGACTCCCAACTTCCCTGATCCAGACTAAAAATTTTCCACTCCCCCCCTGTTATACCCTTCCCCTATCCAAACACCCCTATAAAACCTGCCTCCACCACTCCTGTGGACCCAATGGTCTTACTACCCTTGGTCCACCTGCACCCAGGCTTAAATAACCTTCACCTACTATCTCAATTTCGCTGGACCCGGTGGCCCTGCTTGTTCCTCCATTTACTCTAACAAGAACCGTAAGCCCCTGACCCGTGTTTTTACCACGTTCCACTTCCTGCCTCATGGTGCAAGACCCCATAACCTCTCCCAACAGGTAATGTTCTGTGCTTTTAACTACAATATAGGTAACCGCAAAATGTTCCGATTTGTCTCTAAAATCCCCTAACCTCAAGATATAACACCTGCAAAATTTCTGCTTCTGTCAAATTCCACTTCGATGGACCCCTCGGCCCAACCCAATTTGAACTAGACTATAAAACCTCCCCTCTGCACTACTCAGGGCCCAGAATTCAGAGCGCACAGCTCCTCAGGGCCAGCCAACTAATAAAGCTGGGTTCCCTCCACTCCCAACAGTCTGAGATGACTCTTCTATGGACAATATATCTAAACCTCCTAGGAATCTATGGAAAGGGAGGACATTGGGAGTTTCAGGCCCACCTAGGAGGCACCCCAAATCTTCTCAACCATATCAGGTGCGACCCTTACGGGCCTTGTGTGTCCTTACACTTTAATACCCGTCCTAACAATCAGACTAGTGACTATTACACAGGGTGTTGTGACTTAAATTGTGAACGAACTTACCCAACCAACCAGAAATATGTCTGTCAAACATGGTATGAATACACCACGTCTGACTTCAGAAGACAGACTCGTGGAAATTTGGCTAGTTGGTATTGCCCGGGTTGGGGAAACGAAAATATCTACTACCCTGGGGATGGGGAAGATTAAGTGCTTAGAAAGACACTCCCTACAATACGAGGCCTCCCCTCACACAGTCTCTAGCACCCTCAAATTGCAACAAAGGCGACAAGAGATGACCAACACTATGACTCACTTACTTCAAGGACTTTCTGCCCAGCTGCGAGATATGACCCACACTACACAACAGAAATTCACTACGCTTTCAATCTTCCGTACTTCCTGCTTGCAAAACCTATATAAGCCAATTCCGAAGCCAGCTCAGGGCTGATGCTTTGGGAGCCATCCCCCACCAGCCCCACGGCGCAGTGAAGTCGGCTGCCTTCCTGCTCCTTGGTGCTCAGCGTCTTCTATACGGTTCAGTACCGGGTTCCGCAACAGAAGCAACGCCACAGGGGCAGACATTTTTCAGTGGTTGCAATAGTACATTTGCTGGTACTGCACGGCAAACGTTAGGCGCCTTATCCAACATCGGCCCATCGCAACAGTAGGAAGTGTAAAAGCCCCACCACAGAGATAAGGGGTTCTAGTTTAATTCCCTGTTCCCACCCCTGCCGTGCGATTTGATCTCCCTGTTTACCATTTCCGGAATGTACGGTTGTAAACGCCCTGCCCTTCTCGGACTCCCAAAATGTCTTGTTTTTTGTTCTTCCCGTAAATGCTCTACCCTCCCGGGTTCTCGGAATGTACTGTTCTTCCGGTAAAAATATCCCTCCCTCATTGTTACAGATGTGACATGTGTTTGCCAAACAGGACGCCGTTTTAGGGTTTAAAACCTACTCTCGTCCCTGGATGGGCACTGGTCTGATCCTTCCCCGAGTGGAGGCTCTCAGTCAGTCCCTGGCCAGGAATAAAGGCTCGTCCTAAATTCCAATTGGTGCGTCTTGGTGTTTGTTGGTCGGTACCATCTGGTTCGTTTCTGGTTGCGAGTCCAGAACAGCTGAAACAGTACATTTGCCGATACTGCACCGCAAACGTTAGGCGTCTTATCCAACACCGTCCCATCGCAACAGTAGGAAACTGCTTACGGAGCAGCGGCGGCGGGATCCCGCGCCGGAAGAGCGGGCACACGCGCGCCAGTCCACGCCGCCCGGCGCCGGGAGGCCGAGACCCCGGCCGCGGCCT
>NW_004955420.1:26965831-26971581 GCF_000276665.1 Chinchilla lanigera | reverse complement strand
ACCGCCGCTTCAGCAGCGGGTCGTGCGCGCGCGCCGCCGCCGGGCCCAGTGAAGCCGCTCTAGGACCGTGGAGGACCAGCGTCTCGGCCTCCCTGGGTCCGGTCTCACGCCCCGCCCCTCGGCGCCCCGGGACCACTGCGGCCCGGGAGGCCGGGCTACCCTAGAGAGAGGAGCCGCCGAGCGGGGACCGGAGGACGCCGCAGGGTCCGCGCAGGACTGACTGCGCCGCGGGGCACTCTCGGCCTCGGCTCCGGGCGCGTCCACCGGCTCACTTAACGCCGGCGGCCGGCTGGGCCCCGGCGGGCGTGCGCGGGCTTAGGGGGCCGCGGACGCTGCAGTCTGAGTGGCGCCCGGCGCCCGGGAGCCCCGAAGCTGGCCTGAACAGCAAGTCGCGTCTTCCCAACCTGAGCAAGCTCCCCCTCACACCCCGCCACTCTCTGCTCCGTTACGAAGTCAGTGACTTGTCGCAGCCTCCCGCTCTTGGAACACCCTCTTTTCACCCGAGCGAGGCCACCAGGAGCTGCAGTTACCCAGCTGCCCCGCCTGCCCGGCGGCCTTTGTTGGCTCCCCTGCACCCGCTCGCCGCCCCCATTCCCGCTCCGGCCCCGGGCGGGCGGCCCCACCGCCGCGAGCGTGAACTACAGCCTGTGCACGCCCACAGCACATCCTCCCGGGCCTCCCTCGGCCTCTGATCGCCCGCACTCCGCAACCACGCACAGTGACGGCGCTTTGCTGGCGCTCCCCCTGGCTCCTTTTGTCTATAACGCCGGTCCCTTCAGGCTCGTTTCACTTGTGAAGCAGGAGAAGGAGGGTTAATTGGGACGCGGGGTCAGCTGGTGGCCGAGATAAAACGTTTCTCCGGAGGCAAAAAAAAAAATCTCAACCCACTTCACTGAGGCAAATTAGATTTCTCAGACTGACCGTGTACGCAGATAGGAGCGGGCCCTGGAAGGCGGCGGTTGAGCTGGAGAGGAAAAGCCTCAAATGCTTGGAGTCTGGCAGTGTCCTCGGAGGGCCCCACCACCACAGCCACTGAGGTGCCCACAGCCTGCCTGTGTCACCACGCTGCACCCATGCTTTGCCTGACACAAAAGCAGAGAGGGCTCCGAGCCAGTTTTGAGACGATCTGTTAGACTGTTAGAGCGGGGAGCTGGCAGGTGCTGAGAAGACGCATAAACCCCTTTCAAGTTCCCCACCAACCAGCCTGACTCCTCTAGGGGGGTCAGAGCCCACGCAGACCCATGATGACCTGCCTTTTCAGTGTGGCCTCGTTTACCGGCACTTACCCACACACATACGCAGGCCATGGGCCTTAGCCACCGTGCCTATTCCAAGACCATTTAAAACTCCTCTCCGTGTGAAGGTGGAGTCTCATAGTCACTGGAAGAAGCCCCACAGGCCCTGAGCACTCCCAACCCCAGGCTTCGGCACCGTGCCATTGCTAGGCTCTGCCCACTCTGCTTTCTGGATGGTGGACTTTGATCCTGGCAGTGGCTACCTCTAGCATTGTCCACCAGAACCCTCCTGCTGCAGTCAGGGCTTTCAAGAGAAAAGATTTAATACAGGACACATAATTTATAGGATTTCATAATATTCACCCAGAGTCAAATGCAGAAGAGCGCAAGAGATCTGTTCACACATGAGACCCAAAGAATCCAGCTGAGGGCTTGGATCCCACCGCAATGACCTGCGCAAGCCCAGCTGAAGACCTAGAGCCCATGGCAATGTCCTCCACAAGTCCAGCTGGAGGCCTGGAGCCCATGGCAATGTCGCATGCAAGTCTGTATCAAGGATCTGTGCTGGGAAGGCAGGGTCAGTGGTAGAAGCCAAAATGTCTGCGCCAGCAGGGTAAGACCTCTGTACTGGAGCCAGGAAGTGATGCTCAAGGAGCAGAAGTCCCCCAGAATAAACCCTAGCCATGCTTAATGACAGTGAGGACTCAAGCTCCTCCGATGATGAGAACAGCCGAGTTCATATCTGGAAATCCAGTGTGACAAGCTTCTCCAGGAGAATCGACAGTTCACCATCTTCCCCTCCAGTTCTCCTTTTATGCTGTTGACAACAGTCCTCAGCTGGGCCCTCCACACCCGGCACCACCCTGATTCAGTTCAGCTGAGTGTTACAAGTTGCCTATCAGTTACTCTACAACATTGTTGGGGCACACTAGGTTTCCTCTTGTCCATGGAGATTCACCAAGGAATACATAACCTGGAGGGGTGCAAGTGAAAACTGTCAGGCATTTATGGCAGCAGTGCTGCTGAGTCCAGTTTTGTACAGTCTTGGTCTGTTTGTTCCATGTGGTTAGAAAATGGTGTAAATAATCACACATGGTACACACAGGTCTGAAGTGCTACTATAGGTCAGTGATCCTCACCCTGACATGGGGACAGCACTGAAGCAGGACTCTCCAGAGCATGCCTGCATTTGTCCTGGAATCAAGGGAGTCACTCAGCAGTCTGATCCACTGATAGCTTGAGGAAGGTCCAAGACACAGTGTACCAGCCAGGACACCATTACAGTAGGACGTGGGTGCCAAGCGTGGTGGTGCACACCTGTAATCCCAGCACTGGGGAGGCTGAGGCAGGAGGATCATTGCGAGTTTGAGACCAGCCTGAGCTACAAAGTGAGCTCAAGGCCAGCCTGAACTGCGTAGTGAGACCCTGTCTCAAAAAGACAAAAAATAAATAAATAAACAATAGGGTGTGGGTAAAAGAAATATCAATCTGGGTAACAAATCCTGCTTTGTTTGTGCTAACCTCCTCTGAACATTGTTGTACCAGTTCTGATCAGAGTTACAGTCTGGATCTGAAGTGGTAGAAACGTTTTACTAATGTCCCCAGTGCAGCAGTGTTCACAGCTGGGACCTCTGGGAGGTGACTGGGTCTCCAGGGCTCTGATTCTATCAACAGAGGACCCTAAGCCCCTGATGGACTTGTTGTTTAATGGGCTATTGGGAAGTGGTGGAAGCATTCGAGGGTGGGGCCCAGCAGGAGGAAGTAGGTCACTGAGATTGTGCCCTTGAGTGGTCAGTTTTGTCACTGGCCCTTTCCTCTCTCCCTTTGCTTCCTAGCTGCCATGAAGTGAACACCTCTGCTTCGCCACACAATCCCTGCCATCATGATCGGCCTCACCACGGGCCCATAAACAACAGAGCCAACTGGTGAAGGACAGAAACTTCTGAAACCATGCACCTCCATCTTTCCCCCTTTAAGATGACATAGCTCAGGTATTTTGTCACAATGATAAAAAGCTGGCTAACAAGGGCATTGGCATGACAGCGTCTTCTGTAGGAATGATGAAAGGAAAGAAGGAAGCTCCCATCCACTGCTCACTCCATAAAGTTCCTAGTGCCATAATGTTCTTGTCCTCTGGCCCAGGGGTGAGGCCCAAGGGTGCAGCTTCTGCAGGGATGCACTGGTCCTGTAACTTGACCAAACCTTCCAGCCTCAATTGTCCAACCTGGGGAAGCAGGTCACACTCCGAACAATTTAGTAGAGCTTCTCGTATATCAAGGGATCAGAGGTCCCAGGTATAACCAGAGAACACTAGTGCCTCAACATTCTGCCACCCCGCTTCCTGTCTTAACATGAGATCCCATAAGTGGGAGATACCAGGGGCAGCATTGCCTCCAGGTGTAAATCAGGAGGCCACCAGCGGAACCACTGCAGCCCAGACCACAAACCATCCTGGATAATTCGGTCCAATGGGAAGAAAGAAGATAAACAAATGTTGAGCACACTGAGATTAGGATTCCACAAGCACAGTCTAATTAGGCAACTGGCTTGTCCTCCCCTTGCAAGAAGTTTAGTATTTCCCAATACACGTGGCAGTGTTGTCTCTTCTATTGAAATGCTGTCTGTAGTGTCCACATGGGTTCCGTGAGATGGGGATAACAGCCAGAAGGTCATCCTTCCTGATGACCTTTACACAATGGTTGTTAGAGACTTCTGTTCTACCACGTCTCTTGTCTAGCAGTGGCAGAAGCACAAGGGATCTGCCTTATACCCCAGGGCATGCTACTGCTAGATGGTGGGCGCAGTGAATACGGTAACTGGATTAAATTGGAGCCCTGCTGGGTATCTGAACACGTGGCAGAAGTGTTTTACTAAAGATATGACAGTGGTTCCCACATCTACCTGGCAGGCCAGAATGGCAGTTGCATGTCTAGAATGTGTCCGTGGTGGTGAAGTACCACTGGAAGCCATGTGTGGGTACCAGTGGTCCAATGTGGTCAATCTGCCACACTGGAATGAGCCCTCTGCCTCGGTGGATATGGTTCCATTAGCTTGGCACATTGCGTGGTGTGAGCTACTGGCTGTGTTGTGTCTTCAGCTTCCATTTCTTTCAGGGTACATGCTCATGATGTGGCCTGTTGTGTTTGAGGTGGACTTTCACGTCCTATTCTGTGGAAAGGATGTGTAATCATGGCCACTTGTTTAGTAGATATTAGGTCAGCTTGTAAGACCCATTCATGTTCTCCTTTGAATGGTCCTTTGCCATGAGTGACAAGTAAGGCTCTTTCTTGGGTCACAAGCTGCTACCCTGGTCCTGTATCTACCAAGGAGGGCCCCTAACAGATCATTAATCTGTCAGTCACTGGACTATGCCTTGAGTCTATAAATGTACAGCATACTTGGTTTTTGTTTGTTTGTTTGTTTTGTCTTTTTGAGACAGGGTCTCGCTATGCAGTTCAGGCTGGCCTCGAGCTCACTTTGTAGCCCAGCCTGGTCTCGAACTCACAACAATCCTCCTGCCTCAGCCTCCCAAGTGCTGGGATTACAGGTGTGCGCCACCACGCCCGGCCCTGCACAGCATATTTGATGTTACAATGGCCTGCTCAGCCCAAGGCGCTGCAGACTTTGCCTCACTAGTCAGTGTCCTTGAAATCTTAGTCAAAAGCTGATACCCGTAGGGTGTGTCCTAGTCCATTTGTGCTATGGCAGAATACCTGAACTGGAATCATTTATAAAGAAGGAGTAATTTATAAAGAATAGAAATGTAAGTGCTGGGTGTGGTCTTTAAGAATGGAACAGCCAGGCATGGTGGCACACGCTTGTGATCCCAGTACTCCGAAGGCTGAGGCAGGAGGATCATTGTGAGTTTGAGACCAGCCTGGGCTACAAAGTGAGCTCAAGGCCAGCCTGTACTGTATTTCGAGACCTTATCTCAAAAACACACACACAAAAAAAAAAAAAAATGAAGAAGATGAAGAATAGAAATGTATTTCTCACAGCTCTGGCAACTAGGAAGTTTCAGATCAAAGTGCTGGAAGTCTTGGTGTCTTGTAAGAGCTATGTCTGCTTCCAAGATGGAGTCTTGAATACTGGATGCTCTGGAGGAGACAAATGTTCCTCACATTGCACACGAGCAGCAGAGAGAGAACCCACCCCTGCAAGCCCTTTTTATAGTGCAGTTTACTCCATTCAATCCTTCGAGCCCTTTTTATAGTGCAGTTTACCCATTCTTTTTCTTTTTCTTGTCTTTTTGAGACAGGGTCTTGCTATGAAGTTCAGGCTGGTCTTGAACTCACTTTGTAGCCCAGGATGGCCTCAAACTCACAATGATCCTCCTGCTTCAGCCTCTAGTGTCCTGGGATTACAGATGTGTGCCACCATGCCTGGCTGTTCCATTCTTAAAGACTTTGGAATAGAAGGCCTCAGCTTCCACTGGGACTTACCGTTGCAATGAGGATTAAATTTCAACAAGATTTTTGCAAGGAATGAAAACATTCAAAATATACCAAATGCTGG
>NW_004955420.1:26961591-26965196 GCF_000276665.1 Chinchilla lanigera | reverse complement strand
GGAAGGAGGCTGCTTCGGTCCTGGCAGCCAGAAAACAGCGTGAGAAGGGAGGAGGGAGGGAGGGAGATCCTCCAGGCCACGCCCCCAGCGACCCGCCTCCAACTAGGCCCCGCCTCCTCACAGCAAGTTAGCTTGAACGCCCCCCCCCACCGCCCCGTGATCCAATCGCCTCCCAGAATCCCTGTCTCTAGGCACATGAGAATTTGGGGGGACACTCTAGCTCTAAAGCATAACAATCTTCTATGAGATATGCAGCTTCCGCTGGTACCTATCTTTTTTTGTCTTTTTGAGACAGGGTCTTGCTATACAGTTCAGACTGGCCTTGAGCTTACTTTGTAGTTCAGGCTGGTCTCGAACTTGCAACGATCCTCCTGTCTCAGCCTCCCGAGTGCTGGGATTACAGGCGTGCGCCACCATGCCCGGCCCGCTGGTACCTATCTTACCTGTAGCATCTCCATTTCATGATGGAGTGTTGCTGAACCTTTTACGTATCTATTTGATGAACGCAAGAAAAACTTACATTCCGAGATTCAAACCAAGGGGTAAGCTCTGCTTACATCAGTTATAGTACAGTTTATAGAGCAGAAGGAAGGTGATACTGTTACTTTCTCATTGACAACTACACATTAATACTCTTTCCGGGCAAGTAGAACTGTTTGTCTACAGTTGATTAGCTTTATTTCTCTGAATCATGCTGAAAACGACAAAATAAATGTTTTGTGTTTCATTTATACTCAGTGATAGTGTTTCAGGGAAAGAATGATTTTAAATTTCAGTTACATAACTGTAGGAAATTGGCCTTGGGATCTGTCTGAACTGTAGCCTCCATCTTTATCTTTAACAGTACCCATGCAAGGATGAGGGTGGGTGGCTCAGCTCTGAAGGGCACGTATAATACCTAAAGGGTCTCTTCTGTCAGGCTCCCACCGGCACATGTAGGAGTCTGTGAGATCTGTAGCTCCCTGTGGGTTCCCATGGCTCCTCTGGCAGGGTAACACTAATGCAAGGTCCGGGCCTCCATATGCAGCTACTGTTGGAGGTCTTGTTTGGACCTGGCCTCCTTACAGATAACTTTAACTACAGAAAGCAAATGAATCAAAATAATCAACCAGATGTGGTACATGCTGTTGTCAAAAGTCAAACAGACCTATCAGCAGTTGTGGAGTTTCCTTGTACATGTGGCCCTAAAGGGACAATTTCTGTTCATTAGAGCACCCTTCTGATTACTGGCCCAGATGACTCGGGGGCTTCACTCTTGTTGAACAAGTTTCCTGACTGCATGAGAGCTGACAGCTTGGCCTTTCTGTGTCCTAGAGTCTGTGATGTTATACAGGACTGTTCAGCTTGTTTCTCAGGCCAAAAGTGAGGATGTTGTTGATCGAGTAAATGACAAGTACCAGTGGAGATACCTGGGCATGTTGTAGAACAGAGAAATTTAAGTATTGCTATGGATTGAATTATCTTCCTCAGAACTCATACAGACTTCCCTCGGATATTCAGAGATTAACCAAATCCATGACGAGGCAAACACTGCCTGGCATGTCTGCAAAGTCAGGACTGCTATCCCAGGGATCCTGGACAGGGCAGCATCCAACCAAAGAGGATGATTCTCTGGCTGTAAGACCTCATGAAATTTGCATGGCTACTTTCGGACTGCATTTCTTCCTTACAGTTTCTTTTTTACAACTGAAATGTCTCATCCATGCTCTGTCACTGAAAGTTGGACACACACCTTGTCTGGTTTTACAGCTTCGTAGCTGGAGAAGAATTTTGCCTCAGAATGAACTGTCCCTTGAATTTCACTCATTTCTGATTTAGGTCCTTTGATGAAACTTTTGAGCTTTAGACTGTTGTGATGTCAAGTTGACTTCAGTAATCACCACCTACCAGATTAGTAAATGCTGGGGGTACCTGTGGATGACTGACACACAGGCCAACAAGGGGGGAAGACCCACCTTGGATATAGGTGGCACCAGAAGGCTTGTAGCTGGGACAAAATAAAAAGGGGGAAAAAAGGAAGTATTCTGCTTGACTCAGAGAAGTTCTGCTCTACATATTGCCTCTGGATAGTGTCTCCATTTCCTTCAGTCTTGCAGCCCTAACGCCTCAGTCCTCAAATACAGATGTGCCGGTGACTCTGCAGTGAGCTTCCAGGCCTCCGGCCTCAGCAGCTACTGGAGCCTCTAGCTCTCCAGTGTGCAGATGGCCGTTCTGGATTCTTTCATCTCAGAGTCAGCAGACAGCCATTTGGATTCTGTCTCTTCTGATCTAGTAAGCCTGATAAATCCCTTGCATAATCATACATATATATTGAATGTATTCCTCTAAACAGCCCTAATACAACAGTGGATACTGAAATAGACATCTAGGTTTGTCGGGATAGAATAAATGTATTTTACGTAAGAGGACATGCATTGGGGAGGAAAGTGGAATGTTAAGTTTCAGTTGGAACTACTATTTAGAAGTCCTTAGGAGCCAGGCATGGTGGCGCATGCCTGTAATCCCAGCACTTGGGAGGCTGAGCCAGGAGGATTGCTGAGAGTTCAAGACCACCTTGAGCTACAAAGGGAACTCAAGGCCAGCCTGAACTGCATAGTAAGACCCTGTTTCAAAAAGACCAAAAAAAAAAAAAAGAAGAAGTAAAAGAGGCACCAGAACTCTAATTCTGACATTTGAAGATACAGCCAGAAGGAGGGCACCTGGAAAAGGCCAGAAAGACAGCCTTCACCAACATTCAACCAAGCTATCACACTGATACTGGTTCTGTTTTTAATTTATTTGAGACAGGACCTTGTTGTATAGTCCAAGATATCTTTGAACTCACTACATCGACCAGGCTCACCTTGAATTTGTGATCCTCCTGCCTCAGCTTCCCAAGTGCTCACTCTGAAGTGCTGGGACTACAGATATGTACCATCATGTCTGGCATAGTACAATAATGTTGGATGTTCATGCCCATAGAACTGTGGGGAATAACTCTATTGTTCTATGACAATAGAACAGTCTATGACATTTTATTATAGCAGCTTCAACAGACTAAAACAGTTGCTGAAGATATGTACATCCCAACCCCCTAGTCATGTCCCAGAACAGTTATCCCCAGGTATTCCTAAAAATCCTTCAAGGAATAATTCCTGTGTTACGCTAATTCTCCTCAGTATGAAAAGGTAAACCAAATCGCCTGAATTCATTTTGCAAAACCAGAAAAACATTCCCAAATTAGATTCAGTTCTGAACTTAACAACACAAAAACCTCACTATGAACAAATATATTTTATTTGAGGAATATGGGAAAAATTCAATCATTTGGAAATTTATCAACAAAATGAATTACAAAAAAAAAGACATAGCCCATACAATTACAGTTTGCTTCATAGAACTTAGCAACCTCTCTTAATTTTTTTTTTTTCTTTTTGAGACAGGGTTTCTCTATGCAGTTCAGGCTGGCCTTGAGCTCACTTTATAGCCCAAGCTGGTTTTGTTTTTTGATTGTTTGTTTGTTTTTTGTTTTTCTTCTGGTACCAGGAATCAAACTCATGACCTTGCACTTGCCAGGCAGGTGCTGTGCCGCTGAGCTAAATCCCCAGCCCTAGTCTTTTATATAT
>NW_004955420.1:26952387-26961461 GCF_000276665.1 Chinchilla lanigera | reverse complement strand
GGAATCGAACTCTGGACCTTGCGCTTGCCAAGCAGGCACTTATGCCACTGAGCTATATCCCCAGCCCGGGCTGGTTTTGAACTTGCAAAGATCCTCCTGCCTCAGCCTCCCAAGTGCCGGGATTACAGGCATGCACCACCACGCCTGGCTTACCTTCCTTAATTTAAAATAAAAAACTCTTAAGTATAATAACCTTGATAGTATATACCATGTCTCAAGCACAGCTTTAAGTAACTTCTATAAATCTTCACAACACAAAGAGGTAGCTATTTTATAGGTATATATTTTATAGGAAGAAACAGGAAGCTAAATTATTTGCCCCAGGACACCTGCCTAAAAGAGTAGCAGGGCAAGACCTTGAACCTGGGGTGCTGAACACAAAATCTGTGCTCTTAATCATTACATTGTTTCTTGGAAAAACAGGAAGAAAAGGGAACTTCTCAACAGAACTCAACAATAAATAGTGTAAGAAACTGCAAAATGCTACAAAATATCTGCTCCTGAGAGTTAAAAAAAAATGGAATCTCTCTATCCACTGTTTATGTTTTTAATATCTTGCTAATGCAAACCTAAGGGACACAAGACTGGAAATTGATAACAAATTATTATTTATTATATACATGCACAAAAAAGCAAAAAAAAAAAAAAAACAAAACTACAAATAATTTAGCAAGGTAAGTGGATCCCAATAAAACACTTAAAAACAATAAAATGTATTATCTGGTTAATATTATCCCTTATTTATTGCAGACTGATCAGGCCCCCAATCTCCCAAACAAGTAGATGGTGAAGGCTTACATAAAAGAGACAAATGAAATGATTTCAGAGCTCCAGGAGAATCAAAAACCCTCTCACAGAATTAGAGATTTTCTGGGATTTAAGACCAAGAACTTCTCTAGGCAGCCCATATTTATTATGTTGTCAAACAAAGGAGGGGAATACTGAAGAAAATGCAGGAATCTGGGTAGGTCTTGAGAACCCCTTAAGGACTCTCCAAGTAATACATTATGTTAATTTAGGAGAACTATACTGTCTCCTGGAAGGCCTTCACTGCAGGAGTGAGATGTCTGCCACTACAATCTTTATCTAGCTAATTGAGGTTGGAGCCAAGTGTCCCTGGCCTTGGCCTTGTCTTATCCTTTGATTTACAAATGACTTTATATAAATATTGTAGAAGGGGACTGTAAAATGACTTTGCATAAATAATGAAAGTGAGTATCTGCAATAGAATAAAGATATACTCATTCTTCCTTAGAAACACAATTCATGACAGGGTAAATGCTAACAAATGACATTTTAAAATACTTAGAGAAAGGAAGAAAGAGGCCAATCCACATGTAAATGAAGTGCTTAGTCCATACTTGCCCACTAGTGAGGAAAAACTGCATTACTCTCCCACCTTAGTAGCCCAAGAGAAAACACGAGGGGGTGGTCCTTATCTTCCAAGAGAATATAGCAGTGAACAAACTTTTGATGAAGGTAGCCTCACCCTTGCTCACTATCCCCAAGAACAACACCTTAAGATACTGACCAAGGCAGACCTGAAGGCTTCTCTCCAGTGTGAGTTCGTTGGTGGTGGTTAAAAGTGGAACGCTGACTAAAGGCTTTCCCACACTCAATACATTCGTAAGGTTTCTCTCCAGTGTGAACTCTCTGGTGCACAATAAGCTGTGAGCTGTCACTGAATGCTTTCCCACAATCCTTGCATTGATAGGGTTTTTCCCCAGTATGTGTCCTCTGATGTACCATAAGGCTAGAGCTGTCACTGAAGACCTTCCCACATTCACTACATTCATAGGGTTTCTCACCAGTGTGAATTCACTGGTGTATAAAGAGGTATGAATTTTGATTGAAGGATTTTCCACACTCATTACATTTGTAAGGCTTTTCAGCCATGGGAAGTCTCTGGTGCCAAACAAGGCATTTACTCAGACCAAATGCCTTACCACACTGACTACATGTAAATGGTTTTTCTCCAGTATGAATTCACTTAGGGTCAACAAGGCCAACAGATCTAAATGAAGGCTTTCCCACATTTGTTACATTTGCATGGTTTCTCCCCAGTGTGGCAGCTCTGGTGTCAAATGAGACACTTACTCTGACTGAAGGCCTTGCTACCTTCATTACATTCATAAGGCTTCTCCCCAGTGTGGATTCTCTGATGGTCAATAACACTGTTTTTGGAACAGAAAGCTTTTCTACAAACTCATCACACTTGTAAGGTTTCTTCCTAGTGTGAAGGACCTTATGTCATACAAGATTTTTACTCTGACTAAAGGCTGCCCCACACTTGCATTCATAAGGTTTCTCCCCAGTATGAGTTCTCTGGTGGTAAAAGTTTACCACCAGAGTTTGGAACTCTGATTAAAAGCTTTTGCACATTCATTACATTTATAGCGTCTCTCCCCATTATGGAGCCCCTGGTGCTGGATAAGGTGGGAGCTATGCTGAAAGGTCTTCCCACACTCACTGCACCCATAGGGTTTTCTCCTGTGTGGGTCCTGAGATGAACAATGAGCTGAGAGGTCTGCCTGAAGCTCTTGCCACACTCATTACACTCGTAGGGCTGCTCTCCAGTGTGGATGCTCTGGTGGCCAAGGAGGTGTGAACTCCAACAGAACAGTTTTCCACATTCAGCACACTGATAGAATTTCGGTCCCTTTGGAACTCCCTGATGTTGAACAGGACTGGAGGACAGATTTGGATGTACCTCCGCTTCCATATATTCTTCACATCTGTCTTTTGTGGAATTTTTAGCCTCATCTGTAACTTCCAAGAAATCATTTGCCAATCCACGCCCTTCTTCTTTCAAGGGGTGCCCTTCCAGCTGCTCTAAAATATCTTCATAGGCATCTCCAGGAGATTTCTGGTCCAGGAGCCCACCCCAAAGAGTGCCCCTGTTGACCTATCAGATGACTCTGATCGTTTAGACATGCTCTTTGCAGTGAACTCTGAACCTTTCATCCTGTTTTTAACCTGCTGCCAAAAGAAACAGGAAAACAACTTTTACTCTTGCCCTCTTGTGGAAAGCCTATGTCACATTATGTTACATTATTAAGGAATGAGAGGAATAAAAGGAAAAGAGGACAGAAAGTTGGAACGGCTACCCGTCCTTTTTTTCTTCAGGGATAGAAAAACAAATTGGGGAAGGCTCAGTGGAGGTGGGTGGGAAAAAAACATAGAAGGGCAAGTAGACACTGAACCAACACAGCCTGTTGGGATGATCATGGATTAAGAACTAGATTGCAAGATGGCCGCGGTGGCACATGCCTATAATTCCAGCACTCGGGAGGCTAAGGCAGGAGAATGGTGGTGAGCTGGAGGCCACCCTGAGCCAGCAGAGTTCAAGACCAGCCTGGACTACATAGCAAGACACTATTTCAAATAAAAAACCAAAAGGAATAGCATCATAACCCGGCATTTAGGTGTACGAGTGTGCATACTTGTGCACGTGTTTTGTCTTTGTTGTTTTGTCTTTCTTTTTGGTAACTACAAACCGAATCCTGGGCTTTCCCACTGAGCTACATGCCCGGCACTTCTTCATTTCTACTTTGAGATAGGGTCTGGATGAGTTGCTCTGTCATCCTCTTGCCTCAACTTCCCAGAGTGCTGGGATCACCAGCCCGCGCAACCCCCAGCCCCGCCGCTACCCACCCACCGCTCACCTCCTCCCGTCCAGGCCCGCCCTACTCCCCCTTTCCTCTCTTCCCCTCCGGTCCCCTCCCCTCCCCGTCCCTCCGCGTCCCTCCACGTCCCTCCCCGCACCACCGCTCGCTCCTCCGTCCTGAGTCAGGCCGGGTTGCACAGCGCGACCGCTCTAGGACCCGGGAATGCTGGCGTCTCCACTCCTCCTGACTCAAGATCCCGCCCCGCCCCCAGCGCCCCTGGACCTCTGCGGCCTCCTTCGCACCGGGTTGCGCACGCTCGCTGGCCGGCTCCTGCGTGACCGCTCTAGGACTCGGGAGGCCTGGCGCCTCGACTCCTCCAAGCTTCAGGGAGGCGGAGATCGCGGGCTGCCGCGGGGCGGGGCCCCCAAGGAGGGGACGAACCAAGAGTCCGAAAGGTGGGGTGGGCGGGGCCTGTCAAGGGCATCCCATTCCTCCTTAGGGTCTTAAAGACAAACTCGCGCTGACCTGGGACAGAGGGGGCTCAGCTGGCGTCAGCGTGGACACAGCAAGGCCGGAACGTCAGACCCCGAAAGCAGGGAAGAAGCTCCCGAAGGAGGCTCCGAGGGCGCCCGAGGACCCAGGCGCTGAGGGCTCCCCTCATATTCCCTGGCTCTGTCTTGCAGCTGACGTTTTTCCTTCCGAGTGCTCCCCGGTGTGTGTGAGTGGTGGGTGTATATTTGATCGTGGGTGGCGGATGAGTGTGTGTGTGTGTGAGTGTGTGCGGTTGGGAGTGTGCGTGCGGTTCGTGCTGGGGGTGGAGCGCGGCCCGCTGAGCAAGCCCCAGCCCCTCCTGAGGTCTCGAGCCGTTCTCCCCACCAGTCACCGTGGGGCCCAGGAGTGACGGGTCTGATGGATGAACGTTTGACACAAGACCGAAACTACCCCGCCCAAGCCACAGCCACGTCTTGGCACCAGCAAAGCTCCACGTGGCGACCCTGAGACAATGGCCAGCGGTAATGATCAGCCGCTCCAGGGCTGGACCAAGACGAGCCGGGCCTCTGCTAAGCGTGGAAACCCCAGCCTTTGCCTTTGTTCCTCTGCCTGTGTAAGGGAGACCAGTGGGCATTTGTGAGGGCGGCTCTTTCGGTCCTGGACCTCTGTCCTCCCCCGTGATCTCACTGAAAAGAAAACTCCTTTTCTGCCTGCACCACCTCTGTCTGATGGGCTTTGTGAGACAGGTGCCCGGCCCGGGTGTTGGCAGCGAGGCTTCTCCCTCTGCTGTAAAGACGCACTCCAGGCCTTAGGAATGGCTTTGCAGCTGTTCAAGCGCTGTAGGCCTGCACATCACTGCCCACTGGGACGTCACTCCCAACACAGACACCCAGTTAGGTACTATGGAGGGCACAACACCTTGGTAGGAAAAACAGATAAGAAATTACAGAAGAAAATTACAAATGTTTCCAAACACTGTGTTGAAAAGTAACGTTTTCTGATACCCTCGTAGCTCCTCCAGCTCTTAGCTCTGCCAGCCACATCCGGGTCCGGATTGCCCACGCGAGCAGGGTCAGTAAGTAGAACAGCCACTGCAGCCAGAGCCTTGGTGTCCCCACCATAGAGCCGTGTGAAAGCTCTCCGTCCCGCCTCCCTGCAGAGGAAGAGCAGGGGTGGCAGGGCCTTTAGCTGGCCCTGGAGAGGCTGGGCAGCAGGAATGTGGGCAGGATAGCGAGGAGGGCTAGAAAGGACAAAGGACAAAGCTCCGCAGAAAACAAAAATCCGTGCTCAGGAATAGAAACTGCCCGTGGAAGCAGGGCTGGTACACAGCACCAAGGCTAACAGCGTGCTTGAAGAACCGGCAAGGAGCTGGGCACAGCGGTGCATACCTGTAAACCCAGTGTTCTAGGAGGCAGAGGCAGGAGGATCACAAGCTCAAGCCCAACTTGGCAAGGCCTTGTCTCAAAATAAAAAGTTAAAAAAGAACTGTGGATGTAGCTTAGTGTTAAGGCCCTGGGTTCAGTCCTCAGTACTGAAAGCCACGGGTGGGGGTGGGATGGACGGAAAGAAAGAAACAGATTAGAATAAGAGTCAGAAGGTAGAGCAGAAATTCAGAGCAGGCTGGTTCCTGGACTAAAAGCTGGAAGGACTGCAGCATTAGTAACAGGAGCAGGTCCCAAGCAGTGAAAAGTTCACCTCGCGCATGTGGTTGTGGCCCTTATGATTCAAAGTTTTCATACGCAGGCTGGTAAATAGTGGCTGCTCAGCTCCCCTGGGGTCCCCCTACTCTGACTTTCTTAAATCATTCTCAGTCCAACGACTGCCAAAAAACAAAATCACAACAAATTTGGTTTATAGATCAGATTGAGTCTGTCTGCAACTGATGAATCAGGGTGTCGCCAGGCCCAAATATCCATCGCAGAGCCCTAGTACGGGGGACCTAAGAGGTGGTAGGGGCTGGGGACGTAGCTCAGTGGCACAGCGCTTGCCTGGCAAGCCCAAGGTCCTGAGTTCGATTCCCGGTACCAAAAAACAAAACAAAACAAAATCTTGTGCTCTTTAGAAGGTACTGTTAGGAGAATAAAAAAACAAAACACAGACTGGGAGAGGTGGTAGGAGGGCACCAGGACTTCTCAAGGGTGTCTCTGAGGAAGATGGAGGAGGCAGCTCCTCACAGATCTATCGGCCTGTGCTGTCCTCTTCAGGAAACACCATGTGTCTCAGAAGCGCTGTCCAGCTGCAGGCATGGATGGCTCCACACAACCTGGGCACCTGGCACTAGCCCAGTGAACAGCTGAGAGGGGCACCACAAGATGGAGTTACGTTAGCTATGGCTCGGAGGACAATTTTTACCAGAGGGTACAGAGTTTTTATGGGGAGGGGAGGAGGCTGCAGGCTGGGCGGGGGCTTTGTCAGAGAGGGCTCCTGCTTCTCTGGGACATCCCAGTGCAACCTGGGCTCTTGATGGTCATTACTAAAGGTCGGTACAAAGGTCATCTAGGTTCTGTGAGTCTAAAGGAAGGTTTAGTGGTTTACATCTCAGTGGCTTCTCTAGAGGAAGGGCAGAATGGAAGGAGGAGCCAAGGACAACTTCACGGGTGTCCCTGGGAGGAAGGAAGTCCTGTTTCATTTAAAAAAAAAAAAAAAAAAAAAGAGAGAAAGAAAGAAAGAAAAAGAAAAAAACCAGCACCTACTGAAATGAAAAATCCGCGTGTTTTGTAAGGCAGATAAAAGGAAACAATAGAAAAAAGCAGATTGGTTAACAGGACATGAGGTTAGGGCAGTCTGCGTGTGAGGCTTAACACAGAGGGAATTTCCTTCTGACTTTGCTGTGTCAATGCCGCTAGATTCAAAGCCCGTCTGGCCGTGCTGGAGAAGCCAAACTTCAGGAGATCGGAGTTGGTGAAAGGAGCCGGGTGTGAAGACGACAGAGCGGACTTTCACCTCAAAGCTCCATCTTTAGGCAGCTCAGGGAGCACAAATGGTTTCTGTGGAGGAAAGAGAAGGTATGTGCGGGAACTCCGTGTTTCGGGGGAAGGGTCTTCTGCATCTATGCGGGTGGTTCCTCTCCTGCTGAACCAGTTTCATGGACTTTGACCTCCTCCAGCTGTTTAATTAGAATTTAAACCAGGCCTGGTGGTGCAGGCCTGTAATCCCAGCACTCGGGAGGCTGAGGCAGGAGGATCGCTGTGAGTTCCAGGGCAGCCTGGGCTACAGAGTGAGTTCAAGGCCAGCGTGAACTGCAAAGCGAAACCCAGTCTCAAAAAGGCAAAATAAGGGGCTGGGGATTTAGCCCAGTGGCACAGCGCCTGCCTGGCAAGTGCAAGGTCGTGAGTTCAATTCCCGGTACCAGAAAAAAACAAAAAACAAAAACAAAAACAAAAGGCAAAATAATAATAATAATAATAATTAGAACTTAAGAGAGGGTTCCATTCAAATGGCTGGGGGGCTGTCAAAAGACAGTTTCAAGAGTCTCTGTTACAACTCCTCACTTGTTTGGGACCTGGGACAACAGTCAATCAATCTGGCCACTTCCTGCTAAACTGGGATGCACGTACGGGTTAGAGAAATTACTGGCACTTACTTAGCCATGAGAAGGGCACAGGCTCAGTCATCAAACAACAGCTGAAGTCTATAAGCAAAAGAGCCAGAACTTAAGCCCCACTAAATCCTAACAAAGAACGTGAATGGGAAATTATAAGTAATTCATGTAGAGGTCCTTTTTTTTAATGGCTCCATGGACATGGGCTACTAAAAAAGCGTATTGGGGATCAGTGAAAGTAGTCATTTTCTCACCTGTGTTGAAACAGAGGATCCTGCCAGAGCTATGGCTTGTGCTTCCCGTGCATAGGTACCTGGGAGCAGGGCTTTTCCTCCTAGTGTCAGGCAGTTGTCCATAAGAACGATTCCGTCATAACTTCCAGGCTCTACTTACTTTTTGATAGGGCCAACACAGCTGTCTTCATTTTTATTCTGAAAACGTAACACCTTCCCCTGGAAAGACTTATTTGTAACGTGTGTTAGTTACTGTTCTTGCTGCTGAGACAAAATACCCAACACCCAAGTTTAAATGAGGAAAGGTTTATTTAGCTCACAGTCTGTAGAGGTTTCAGTGCATGAACGGCTGGCTCCAAGGCAGGCTGGCAGGCAGAAGGCAGTAAAGCAGTGAAGTAGGGCCTGGGGATATAGCTCAGTGGCATAAGCGCTTGCCTGGCAAGCCTGAGGTCATGAGTTCAATTCCTGGTACCAAAAAAAAAAAAAAAAAAAAAAGCAGTGAAGTAGCCAAGCAGAACCATGGGACAGCACCAGCCCTCTTTCTGTCCCTTATATTCTATCCTGGCTACATACCCCTAGGGCAGGTAGCTCCCACACCCAGGGAGGGCCTTCCCATGGTGCATGTACGAGCTGTGCCAGGCCAATCAGTGGAGTAACTTAGTAATCACACACCCTTGACCCCAGCATCACACGCTGTACATCCAGCCACCTCTGAAAAGCCCCACCTGTGACCACATGAAGCTTTGAGGGGACATCTAGACACTGTCGTAACAGAAGGTCATTGGATCGCGCGTGGGTCCTATACTCACACAGGAGCAGTCCACCGAGCAGTTCATAGCTGACTTGCTGTGAGGAGGTGAGGTATGTCAGACGTGGTCCCAGGGAGCATAATTTGGAAGGGTGTCTCTCCCGCCCTGACTCCTTCTTTCTCTCTCTGCTTCCAGCTGCCATGGGTTGGGCGCCCTTTCTCTGCCAGGCCCCTCTGCTCTCTGCTTCTGCCTTGGAACCAGCCAACAAGGGACTGAAACCCCAAGCAAAATAAACCTCTCTTACTGTAAATTGTGGGTACCGGTAATTGTGTCCCAGTGACTAAGATAAATATCGATCTCCATGCAAGGCTTGAAATTTGGTAACAAAATGAAAACAACTAAAAATCCTTTCATTTAAATACATTTTATTGGGCTGTGGATTTAGCTCAGC
>NW_004955420.1:26947088-26951131 GCF_000276665.1 Chinchilla lanigera | reverse complement strand
GTCTCGCCACTCAGAGAGTACAAAACTGGTAAGCACAGCCAGGAAATAAATGAATGGAGATAAGTCTATTCCTTGCAGCAAGTAATGAAAGTACTAGAGATAATTCTCAAAGCAGTACCTCCCTGGATAAAGAAAGCAAGGGGATTTTATTGGGGAAACTCGTACATATTCATAGCAAAAGCCAGTCCTCACAGTGCAGGCCAGCCCCACCCTGAGCATGCTCAGGCTGGGATCATGCTGTTTCATACATTAGCTGTTAAAAAACATGGTGGAGGGCAAAAAGAGAAAGAGAAAAGAAAAAAGTAAACCAGGCACAGTGCTACACTCCCGTAATCCCAGCTCTCGGGAGGCTGAGGCAGGAGGATTGTTGTGAGTTTGAGACCAGCCTGGGCTACAAAGTGAGCTCAAGTCTCAAAAAGAGCAAAAAAAAGACAAAAATGGTGGAGGGACCACCTCCTGGGTGGAGAAGTTAGTATCATAATACACTAAGTTTGCTCCAGGTCATTTTATTTTTCATGTATTTATTGTCTTTTTGAAACAGGGTCTCGCTATGTGGTTCAGGCTGGGCTTGAGCTCACTTTGTAGCCCATGCTGGTCTCAAACTCACAACAATCCTCCTGCCTCAGCCTCCCGAGTGCTGGGATTACAGGCATGTGCCACAACTCCCAGCCCCATTTTAAAACAGTGAGTCGGGGTCAGCTGGCAATTCAGTTCTCTGAGGGCTGTATATGAAACAAGAAAACAACTTTAAAGGAACAGTCATTTAAAGGTGAAGCATTACCCCTGAAAGGACCCACCCAGTGACTAACACACTCACTATCCACTTCTGGACTGATGTGAGTCTTGACCTGCTTTTCTCCTAACTTGGATTCTGGATCAAAAGGGTCTCAGCACAGGAGTTCCCCTACAAGCTAGAGAAGAGATAAGAGAAGCTCTTGAGTGTTAGAGGTTAAGCAATGATGACACTGATTTAAAGACACTCAGGAAAGGAGACTCTAGAGCTGCTGCAGAAAGTGGCCAGGAGGATGGTGCTATGTTTTTTGTCCAGGTGTGTCCCCAAAGTCTCATGCACTTTTATTTTATTTTATTTTATTTTTTTGAAACAGGGTCTCGCTATACAGTTTAGGCTGGGATTGAGCTCACTTTGTAGCCCAGGCTGGTCTTGAACTCACCATGATCCTCCTGCCTCAGCCTCCCAAGTGCTGGGATTACAGGTATGCGCCACCACTCCCGGCATCATGCACTTTTAAATGGGGCTTTTTTGGAGGTAGCTGAATCTAGTGTTTGTGACTGGTTCATAGATCAATGCTAGGATTAAGGGTGCTAGGATTAAGGGACGATGATTGCTGGATCAGTTCACTGATTGGATTGGCACTGCCCTAATCTCGGTGGACTGGATACAACGTAAGAGACAAAAAGAAGCTTGTCTCGTGCTCAGTTGTTGCTTGTGTTGTCTTTTGGGACCATGAACTGTTGCCCCCTCCCTCCCCCACCATGTGCCACCCTGCCTTGGAGCCAGCCGATTATGGACTGAAACCTCCACGAACTGTGAGCTAAATAAACCTTTCCTCCTTTAACTTTCTTTCTTTTTTTTTTTCTTTGTTTTTTTTTCCCTGTACCGGGAATCGAACTCATGACCTTGCACTTGCCAGGCAGGCACTGTGCTGCTGAGCTAAATCCCCAGCCCCTCTTTTTTTTTTGTCTTTTTGAGACAAGGTCTCACTATGCAGTTCAGGTGGCTTTGAACTTACTTTGTAGCCCAGGCTGGTCTCAAACTCGCACGATCCTCTTGCCTCAGCCTCCCAAGTGCTGGGATTACAGACCCGGCTTCTCCTCCTTTAATTTTCAATGTCAGGTATTTTGTCTCAGCAATGAGAAAAGTAACATAGACAGATGGAATAAATGTGTTCGAAGTAAGAGGATCTGAAAGGGGATTAATGATGTGGTTTTTTTATTCTAATAATTTTTTATTTAAACACACCATATTTGTTGATCAAAGCACATAAGTTAATCATTAAATGCCTTATATTTACATACCACTAGTTACCTTTTTCATTCTTGTTAAAGATATCTTTAAGCTAATATTTTTTTTTTACTAATTTTTTTTTTTTTGGTACCAGGAATCAAACTCAGGACCTTGCACTTGCCAAGTAGGCACCTATGTTGCTGAACTATATCCCTGACCCCTAAACTAATGTTTAAATAGTACAAATTTAACTTGCACTCTAAAATTACACTTTGTCACTGCTTGACTCAGTACTAGTTTTGTGTTCTGCTTTCTGGAAAATCTCGAACCCAGTACCGCTTGTCCATGGCTTCTGGTAGCTCCTCCTTTCACCTGTGCCTACAGCTCTTTTTGAGACAGGGTCTCACTATGCAGTTCAGGCTGGCTTTGAGCTCACTTTGTAGCCTAGGCTACCCTGGAACTCGCAACAATCCTCCTGCCTCAGCCTCCTGAGCTCTGGGAGTACAGACACATGCCACCACGCCCAACTCACTTGTGCCTACTGGAGAGTCATTTATTTCCCTGTATTATCCACGTGCAGATAAAAAACAGTGATAGTTCATCCAGGATGCAGGGGATTATACTGAGCTTCCAGTTCTCAAAGGAATGTTAGTACACAGCGCTTTAATTTCCTTTCAGCATGAAGTCTAATGGTACTATCAAGAAGGCAAAAATAAACCATGGTGGTACACACCTATAATCCCAGCACTGTGGCAGGAGGAGACAGGAAGGTTACAAGATTGAAACCACCTTGGACAATTTAGCAAGACACTGTTTCAAAATAAAACATTTTAAAAGGCCTGGGGATTTAGCTCAGTGCAAAGGCCCGAGTGCCTGAGTTAGATTCCGCAGCACCATACCACCAAAAAAAAAAAAAGAGCAAAATAAAGGGAACCAAGTAGAGGTTAAAGGCTATGCTCAGCTGATGAACATCAAGAACACCTTAAAATTAGGTAACTCTCTGAACCAAGGAAAGATTGCAGTTGGTGTTTGTAATAAGAGTGGAGGAAAACGCTCCTAGACTGCGCGCCAGAACTGCGCACATCACCGCATGACCAGACTGCTTGCCCGTTGGGCACCCCTCCCTCCCCTAGCCCCAGGTGACATCAGAAGCCCCTTCCTGGGAGACCAGGCTGGGTAAGGGTTAGCTGTGGAACACGGTGCACTCTGGATGTACTAGAAAGCTATTCACAGTCTCTGAAGACAAGATAAAGCTGCAGCTGCAGGCTGCTGACACCCCTATTCCAGAGCAATAAAACTGTCAGTCTTACAGATGGAACAGCTTTTTTTTTGTTGTTGTTGTTGTTTTTTTTCTTGTCTTTTTGAGACAGGGTCTCGCCATGCAGTTCAGGCTGGCCTTGAGCTCACTTTGTAGCCCAGACTGGTCTCAAACTTATAATGATCCTCCTGCCTCAGCCTCCCAAGTGCTGGGATTACAGGCATGCACCACCACAGCCGGCTGGAACGGTTCTTAATTAGCAAAATTGACTGCCTTTGTGCCAACATCTCAGGCTTTTGTACCGTCCACTTTCTGCACCCCTCCCAAATCCGTGAAATAAATACAGGCTGCCCAGAAAAGTTGTCTTTACTCCTAGAGAATTCTGACCTTCCTGGATTCCCCATATTCCATTGTCTCTTTTATTCAGCTTTTGCCTTACATTCGTTTCAGGAGGTTGGGGGCCTGATCAGTCCCTGATACATTCCGACACACACACGTCACTCTGCCCCTTGGTCGCCGACCTGAACCCCTACACGTCTGTTAACCACTTTTACCCACAAGGACGCTGGACCCTGTGGAACAAGAGCACAGCTCAGCCCTCAAACAGCACCTGGCTGTGCTCAGAACTGGGACAGGTGACACTGGAGCCACGGAGCTTATACTCAACCTTTTGTGCCAATTTCTTGGGATTTTTGTTGCAATCCATTAGGTCCCTCAGATTGTACCCTGCCAACTTGAAGAGAAAAACTCCTACAGACAACCAGTCTGTTCAAACAGAAAGCCCCTCACTCACCTCGAGAGATTAAAGTTTTTGTTTTT
>NW_004955420.1:26944907-26946133 GCF_000276665.1 Chinchilla lanigera | reverse complement strand
TGAAATTGCTCAGATTACCAGATGTAAGAATGTAATATTGATCAAACCACTAAAGGGAACAAGAAAATAATAATTTAAAAGAGCATTAGAGACAATACATAGTTCACTAGACAGGATGGTAGGAATTCACCAGTGGTTGTTATACTGCATATTGTTGTTCACATAAATTGCTCAGATTACCATATATAAGCATTCAAAATCGGTCAAAATATTTTTTTAAAAATTTAAGTATTAACTGTTCACCAGACATCAGCAGTACACTTATACGATCTATTTATCATCTATCTATCTATATACTGCCTCAATACTTTCTTTTTCTTCTTTCCCTCATCCCACTTGCTCCTTCCTTTGAGAAGTTTCTTTTCCTTTCTTATTATCTATTGTACATTTTGGGTGTTATTTACTCTTTCATGTTCTTATACCAGGGAGACAATATGATGTTTACACATGTGGGTCCAATTTATTTCATTTATGAGTATGGTCTCTAGTTGCATCCATTTACCTATAAAAGCCTCGAGTTTATCTTTTTGTATAGCTGAGTAATACTCTATTGTATAGAAATACCACATCTTTTCTATCCATTCCTCAGTGGATGGGCATTTGAGTTGTTTCCAAGATTTAGCTATGACAAATTGTGCTGCTATAAACATGGGTGCACATATATTACATATATTGCAGTGGTATGATGTTTTTAATTCTTCCGGGAAAATACCCAAAAGGGGAATAGCTGGGTTAAGTGGGACTTCTAATCCCAGTTTTGTGAGGAATCTCCACACTGATTTCCACAGTGGTTTCACCAATCTATACTCCCACCAGCAGTGGAGAAGTGTTCCTTTTTCCCCACAGCCTCTCCAACATTTGTTATTGGTTGATTTCTTAATGATAGCCATTCTTCCTGGGGTGAGATGGAATCTCAGTGTTGTTTTAATTTGCATTTCTTGAATGCCTGATGATGTTGAACATTTTTACATATATTTATTCGCCATTAGTATTTCTTCATCTAAGAAGTGTGTATTCATCTCAGATGCCCATCTTTGGATTAGGTCTTTGAATTTTGGGGGCCTTATTTTTAAAAATTCTTTATATGTTCTAGATAGAAGTCCTTTGTCTGGGGTCAGTTGAATAAAATTTTTTCCCAATTCATGGGTTTTCTTTTTACTCTGTTGGTGATTTCTTTTGATGTGCAGAAACTTTTCAATAAGATGAGATCCCAGTTGTTGATTCTT
>NW_004955420.1:26941288-26943957 GCF_000276665.1 Chinchilla lanigera | reverse complement strand
CTCAAAAAGGCAAAAAAATAAATAAATAAATAAATAAATAAATAAATAAATAAATAAAATATATATATATATACTGTGTATCTTGATCATATCTCATAGTAAACATGTTTACTCATTAAGAAGCAAAAGAAAGAATTTTACAAGAGATTCTCTTTTTTTTTGTCTTTTTTGAGGCAAGGTCTCTCTATGCAGTTCAGACTGGCCGAGTTCACCTTGCAGCTCAGGCTGGCCTTGAACTCGCAAGGATCCTCCTGCCTCAGCCTCCCCAGTGCTGGGATTACAGGCATGCGCCACCACACCTGGTAAGATTCTCTTAAAGCCAAACAATAGAAAAGGCTGGAAAGGAAGAAAAAAATACCAAGCAAATTCTAACAACAACGCTGGGCGCAATGGCTCCTGCTTGTAATCCCAGCACTCGGGAGGCCAAGGCCAGCCTCGGCTACAAAGTGAGCTCAAGGACAGCCTTAAGTGCATAGCGAGACCCTGTTTCCAAAAGCAAAACAACAACAACAACAAAAACCCAAAAAACCAATGCTGTGTAGCAATATTAATCTAAGACCAAAAAGACTCCAAGGCGAAGCATGAGAAGGGGGCAGAAAGGGAATATTCCGTATCGATAAGAAAGAACAACCTTGTGCTGGGAAGCTGGCCAAGATCCCCAACCACCTGTATGATGGCTGCAGCGAAGGATGAAGAAAAGCAGAAACAAATTTAGCAAATCATAAAAGGGAGGTTAGGGGGTCAGTGCCTCAGGATGGGCAAAGACAAAAGATCTCTTGGGCTGCCCCACTTTTATTTTTTCCTGGGAGAAATGCAGGGGAGGGGGAGGGTGCTTTTCCTGGAACAGTGTCAGTTGAAGTAGGTGGATCCGGCAAGTTTAACATCATAAAAGAAACAAGTTGAGATCCTTCTCACCCCTGAATACTGGTGCCCTCCTGTATTGTCCTTGGCAGACCTCACCCTGCCCTGTAAGTCCACAGCCTCCCTGAGCAGCAAGATCTCAGCGTGACCGGGAGAAAGCTGGTTTCTGCACTCCAAACCCGGCCCAGCGGCCTCGGATATCCTCTAGACTCAATTTATAATTTGTGGTCCCCAACAACCTCCGGGTCAGAAAACCTAGAAGTTACCCTTAATTCTCCACCCCTTCACCTTTCCAACATCCGTGTATCCCATTCACTGTCTTTATAAAGCACTTTGAAAATCTTCTCGTTTCTCTCATCTCAGTGTCCCATGTGGGCCCTGGCCAGCCCAGCTTCTCTCAGAAGCACTCCTGCAAAGAGGCCCTAATCGGCCTCTCTCCTTCCCTCCTGATGCCATCACCAATCTCCCCAGTGACCTCAGCTTCCTAAATCTTGGCTCCCTTGGCCCATCCCCCTCTGACAGAACCACAGGGCTGTCACTCCCATCGGACCCAGCGTCCCCCTCCGTCACCTGACCCACATGGGAGCCACACCCCAGGGCCTTGCAGGCCACTGCACCCTCTGCCTGGGAAGCTCCTCTCCCATATCCCAGCCCACGTCTGTTCTGTGTTCACTTTCAATGGCATCTCCTGAGGAAAGGAGGAGAGGTTTTGTTTTTTCATTTGTTTGTTTTTTTCCGGTACCAGGAATCAAACTCACGACCTCGCGCTTGCCAGGCAGGCGCGGTACCACTGAGCTAAATTCCCAGCCCAGGAGGAGGCGTTTTTAAAATGATGTCTGTTGATCTAGGAGCATGAGAATGATTGTAATTGTCCTCCAGTCTGTGTGTTACTTTTGCAAACTTCTAAAGGTGTTAAGGTAGGATAGAAGAAATTAAGATAGGGAGACAGGAGACAAGACAAAGCATAATTTAAAAGGCAGACTTTTAAGAAGACTGTGACTTCTGGGCCCTGTCGAAGATAGCCAGGGCTCTCCATATGTGTATTCCCTAGGTAACGGCGCTTCTTTCCTGCCAGGCCCATCACACCCAAAGTTTCTTACAGACGCTGTAAATTCATAACTGGCTTAGTTGGCAAAGCAAAGGTTTCTGATTTTTTTTTTAAGAATGCAATATTTTTATTCATCAAGAAACCAAAAGCCCATTTCCAGATGTCTTTCTCACATACTCTTCATTTGTTTTATGGAAAAGCAAAGCCCTGCAATGGAAACTGCCGAGTCCTCAGACTGATCCATAAGTATCGGAGTTCGTAAGTCTCTGTCAGATGCGAGCACACGAAGCCAACCCCAAAGATTATTCTTTCTAATATTTCTTGGTAAGATACTTCAAATACCTTTTAGAGAACTCTTTCTCAAAAACAACTGTGATTTTATTCTTGAAACTTTCAAGGTGAACAACATTCCTAAGGTTTCCAGTTTCCCCTACTGACTTTAACCTCCCTCAGAAACTGTTCCTATTTTATTTTATTTTATTTTTATTTTAAAGAGAGCACTAAAAGAAAAAAAAGAACAATAGCAGCATACCAACATCATAAGCATAAAGCAAAGCAAGAACATTAAGAGTGATACAGGGTTTCAAAACAAAATGATAGGAATTAACAGTGGTTGTTATTGTTCTGTACTGGCAACCAGAAACAAACCAAATGGTACCAATCGATAAACATCAAGACGCACAGACCACCAATTGGAATTTAGGACGAGCCTTTATTCCTGGCCAGGGACTGACTGAGAGCCTCCACGCGGGAAGGATCA
>NW_004955420.1:26938680-26940232 GCF_000276665.1 Chinchilla lanigera | reverse complement strand
AAAAAAAAATTGGTACGAATATATAAAATTTTAAGCATTAACTGTTCCTTTCCTGTTCCTTTTTTAAAACAGAAAAAAGAACCACAAAACTAACGAAGAAAACCCTATATATTCACTAGGTGTAAGGTACTAAAACTTCCAGAATCAAAAATCGCATCTTCTACTGGATGAGTAAGGTCCAAATTAAATTTCCAGGTTGATTTCTTAGGCTTCTTGTTTTGTGGCACCATATTGATAGCAGCGGGGTGATCAGCACTATCTGACAGAACAAATCTTCTGGTTTTAAGATACAGATTGACAGGATTAAAGAATGCTGAGATCACCCATTTTTTAAAAAACAGGGCCTATACCTTTCACTTGTATAATGGGCCATTGTCCTTCTGTGGGTTTGGACCATCCTTTTTCTTTTCTCACACAAGCCAAGAACAAGAAGTTACTTCCTACAGACTCACAAGCCTCACAGATTTCTACTTCCTCAAGAGAAACAAAATTTCCCAGTTCCAGGAATAGTGTGTCTCTCTCTTCCTTCTTCCCTCCATTCCTGGACCAGCCAAACAGGTATTTTGCCTTTGCCCATCCAAAGGCACGGACCTCCTAGCCCCGCTCCCTCCCATCCTGTTTGTCTGACTGTGTACCTTTAAAATTCGGCCTACTACATCTCTTTATGCCTCTGACCGATGTATCCCGAAAATGCTTTTTCTGTGATGGAATTCGGGGAACTTGTAACCGGCCCCATGGTTGGGGTTAGTCAAGATCCCCCATCACTGCTTCAGGGACTTCCTTGGACCTTGCCTGGTGACAGTCTGGACTACTAACATTAGTATAGATAGCTCAGTTAGGTAGAAATAGTGTAGGCAGTCAGACAGGGTTGGGCCCTTGAGAGGTCAATGCAGAAGACAACTGTGGCTGGAGGCTGATTCACTGAAGAGCGGGCTTCAAGAAAAAGAACCACTCCCCCACATACTTCCCCTAGGGATGAACAGCAGTGATTGATATTCTGAGTAGGCATCAATCACCTTGGGGTGGCAGACCAAAGCTCCTTACCAACCTCTTCCGGGAGTCCTTGTCCATTCCATGCCTGCTTGCTAGGTGACTTGCATCCTTTGATCCCCATTTAGTCTGTATTTCCCAAGCAACTTGTTGTATTCTTATCGGTTGACCGTAGTTTTGTCCCACCTCACACCACCCTACGATTTTCCACTAGATCAATATTACCTAAGCGACTATACTTGTAACCTTATTGATTGATTATAGTTCTGTCCAACCTTAAATCCGCCTCACCCTGTGGCTTTGCTCAGTAAACACCCTTGAGAATCAGGGTTGCTGGGTATCCCACTTTCCCGGCCCTCTTTTGTCTTCCTTAGACAGTAGCTTTCTTGCTCTCAATAAATTCTTCTACTCTCAACCTCCATTGTTCCTAGAATTCATTCCTCGGTTTTAGAGACCACGAAGTCGGCATCTCAGACATCTAGCAGGTCAGGAGTTTTTTTCCCTTATATCAGTGTTAGTCTGTTAAATGTTGAGCTATGATGAAAACAGAATTCTCAAAAAA
>NW_004955420.1:26930612-26938075 GCF_000276665.1 Chinchilla lanigera | reverse complement strand
ATCCTCCTGCCTCAGTCTCCCAAGTGCTGGGATTGCAGGGGTGCATCACCAAGCCCAGCCTCATCAAACATTTCTTCACTCCCAAGAGATACTAACCCATTAAAAACTGAGGTTGAAAAAATAAAAATAGTGCTAAAACATATAGAGGTTTAATATTGTTAGAAGCAGCACTGAGGTGAAAATATTCTCACATTCCTCCCTTCCCGTCCTCACTTTCTGTGGCCACTAATCCCGATATGTCAGCTTTGACAAGGCATCCATGGGACAGGAAAAGCACACTCTGGGTGTGTCTGGAGGCAGGACACTGGGCACTATGTCAGGCCCTCGTCCCCACCTGTCTCTTACACTTCTTCCCGGTCACTATGAATCAAGCAGCTGTGCTTTCACGCCACCCCTCACAATGTTCCTGCCCATCACAGCCTGAAAACCTGAGCCCGTTAGCCCTTTCCTCCTGTAAGCTGAGAAAGCTGAACAAATTTTATAACCTTTTTGCTACTAAATCCCAGAAATTCCTTACTATGCAGGGGTTTTTTTCTTTTGAGACAAAGTCCCACTATGCAGTCCATGCTGGCCTTGAGCTGACTTTGTAGCTGCTTTCAAACTTGCAGTGATCCTCCTGCCTCAGCCTCCCAACTGCTGGATCACAGGCACGCACCACCACGCCCAGTTCTATGCAGGTTTTATTTTTTATTTTTATTATTTTGTCTTTTTTTGAGACTGAGTCTCACTATGCAGTTCAGGATGGCCTTGCACTCGCTTTGTAGCCCAGGTGGGTCTCAAACTCACAACGATCGTCCGGCCTCATCCTTCCAAGTGCTGGGATTACAGGTGTGTGCCACCATGCCTAGAACTATGTAGGTTTTAAAAACTGGCAAACTATCACAGGAACTCAGGCACAGATGGTGAAGAATGGGGAGCGTGTGAGTCACGTGGAACAAGAATAAACAGGAGCACCCCTTCCCCTGCGGCGAGACTGTGCAATTAAGTAATGATGCTTAGTGTAGGCCATGGAACTCATCAATAAATCAGTGTTGAAAAATGTATAGCAGGTAATCGATAGTGTGCAACAAGGGACCGTTAACAACTGATCATCCAGAAATGTGTCCGCTACGCATTTAATATTTTCATGTGCAGAACAGCAGTGTGGTTTCTGCATTATTTTCTATAAAATAGGAGTAAGGAAAATGAGAAAATTATGAGAAGGCCTCTGCCAAGTATTGACAGGTGTGAAAATGTCAGAGTGAGCTTAACCTTTCGGGCAGAATGGTGGTAAATGTGACATTGCCTTGTTGAAACCTTACCTCCCTTGGGCTTTCCTGATTTTTTTTTTTAATGGTAGTTATGAAAGTTGTATTTAAGCTGCTTGTTATTTCTGAAATATTAAATTTATTTTTATTTATTTATTTATTTTTTGGTTTTTCTCCGGTACTGGGAACCGAACTCACAACCTTGCGCTTGCCAGGCAGGCACTTTTGCCGCTGAGCTAAATCCCCAGCCCCTTGGAATATTAAATTTATTGAAGTGAATTTGTTAAATGAATACTTTAAAGATCTAAGTTTAATTCAATAAATTAGTCCTTTGGCACAAGTAGCCCAAGAAAAAAAAATAGTTGTATCCAGCACTGTGCCCAGCAATGGGATGATTATGGAGAGTTGTTACTACGTACATCTCTAAGTGTTTAGACCATTGAAATGCATTACCTTTACAGCTGGAATGGAGGGCTGCTCTCACCTGCACACACATGCCACAGCAGAAATTCTCAGTCCTGTCGTGGGGGGCCGGACAAACCCATTCCAGGGGATAAAGCAGACACCATGGTGGGAAGTGACAGGAGGGTGTCTCCATGAGGGATACAGGGGGGGCATTCCAGACACATAGTACCTGGGCTTATGAAATGTTCTCTACGTGGTAGACAACTTGTTCCGCATCTCAGACTGACTTCCAGAGCCTCTGTCCTCCAGAGTGATTAGAGCGGTGCTGGGTAAGCAGTAGGGGCCTGAGACAGCGGAGAGTGACACTCCAGGCTGAGCTGCCTGCCCATAGGCAAGGCTTCTTTACAAGGAAGACACAGAGGAAGAGTCATGACCTAAATTCACTGCAAAACTCTACTTCCTCCACATCTGGTTTTGCCAGAAAAAGAAGTGTGTGTGTGTGTGTGTGTGTGTGTGTGTGTGTGTGTCTGTCTGTCTGTCTGCCTGTCTGTCCATGTGAGCTTTCTATCACTGTGACGAAACACCTGATATAAACAACCTAAGGGGAGGAAAGATTCTTTGGGTTCCTGGTTTCAGAGATTTCAGTCCAAGTCATTTGGCTCTGCTGCCTGGGGGGCTGCTTATGGCGCAGGAAAACTCTTCACTTCATGGCAAAGGGATGAACCAGAGAGGGAAAGAGAAAGGGGCAGGAGTCCCCGTGCCCCCTTTGAAGGTACTGCTCTGGTGATGACTCTTCTCCCATGCACCGTTCCTCAGGATCTACCCCCCTCACTTCCCAGCAGCACATCTGCCAGGGGCAAAGCCTTCACATAGGGGTGTGGGGGAGAGCTGAGGTCCAACCTGGAGCAATACACATTCCTGCCTATGTGTTTTTAGGTTTTCTTTTCTTTTCTTTTTTCTTTTCGTGGGTGCTAGGCATCAAACTCAGAACCCCGTGCTTGCCAAGAAAGTGCTGCAGTGCTGAGCTACATCCCCGGCCTTGTCATTGTGGTTTTCTTTTCTGTGTGTGGGTACCTGGACTCGAACTCAGGGCCTCTCACTTGCCAGGCAGGCATTGCACCACTGAGCTATATCCTTGGCCCTGTCTATGCGTTTTTAAAGTACATATAAGAAATAGAGCCTGCGGATATAGCTCAGCGGCACAAGCGCCTGCCTGGCAAGCACAAGGTCCTGACTTCGATTCCCAGTACCAAAATAAAACCCAAAAAAACCACGGAAGCAATAAACTACAGCTAATTTACCTTAAAAAAAAAAGAAAGAAAGCAATAGAACAAAAGGTCAACTGGTAATGTTTGAGACATAATTTTATATTTTTCTTCATTGTAAATATTTCAATGAGTGAGTGCTACTTAGGCAGGAAAAAAAGGTATAAAAGAAGCGCAGAACCATCAAATCAAATCCTCCGGATGAACAAGTGCCCGTCACAGAGGCAGCCCGGGGGAGCGAGAGTACCACCAGCCAAGCTCTGCTTCCCGTTCTTTCTGAGCACAGCAAGGTCGGGGGCTCGTAGCTGGCTGCTGGACGTCACCGGGTTTTAACAAGTGTGCATAGTGCTTCCATCAGGAGGGTAGGCGGCAGCTGGTATCTTTGGGGCTGCTGTGCTGATCCCCAAAAAGGACAAGACAGCCTCAATGACCTCCCTCACTCACTGTTCTCTGCGCTGACTTCAGCAGCAGGACTCCGCAGTGCTCCTCTGGCTCTGGAGCTGATGGTTTAAGCATTTCTGGAAACCCAGAACCTTGTTTCCTTTGATCCTAGCTTTCACCCCCATCCTAACAGGTGGGTAACGTCGGCATGCATGCATCTGCCTGCAGACTGGGGGACGAGAGGAAGTGAAAGGCACTGGAATTTACTGAGAATCTTACCGTGGCCTTTGCATTGTGCTGGATTCCTCAAGGGGTGCTAACCCACGTCTCCCATGGGGCCTCTGGAGGAGAATGATCAGAGTGAGCAGAGGCTCAGAGAGAGGAAGCCCATGCTCAAGAATACACAAGAAGCAGGATAAGAGCCACAGGGTTGGGTAACAGTCACCCCAAAGTCAATCAAGGTTCCCCCGAGGAGGAATATACTCTGGGGAGCTCTGCCCTGGTCTGGCTGGGTCTCGGGTGTCTTCCTAGTCCAGCTTCTGTCCTGTCATTGTGGGCTGGGCAGGGCTGCTGGCCGGCCTTGTTTGCTTGAGCCAGGGACATGGTCACATGCTCTGAGCACTGCTGCCTCTGCACAAAGGTGCTGCACCTGAGCCATCACCACAGCAAAGCTCCACCTGCTCTTTAACTGCTGTCATCACCGGAGGTGGTGACCTCGGGGATATCTACGGGCTATGGAAGCTTTGCCAGGAAGAGGCAATGGCACCAAACTCCTCTTCCATCACCACCCAAGCAGTTAGATTTCCTTCTCCTTCCACCTCCATAGAAGCCAGAGAGGACGCCAGTAGCCTTCAGGGACCTTTGGAAACCACTGTTTAAAAATCCTACAAGGATAGTTGTATCAGTCAGGGTTTTCCAGAGAAACACAACCCATGGCTGTATGGTCAGACATTTACTATAAAGGGTCAACTTATAAGAAATTGGCTCATGTGATTACCGAGGCTAGCAAGCTCACAATCTGTCATCGGCAAACCAGAGACTGGGGAAGTATACTGGGAGAGTAGAAGGTCTGAGATCTAGGGAGCCAATGTTGTAGACCACGGCCAAAGTCTGAAATCCTAGGAACCAGGAATGCAGAAGGCAGGAGACGATGAATATCCCAGCTCAAGCACTGCTGTGGTTTAGGGTCTGTCTCTCTAAAGTGTGTGTGATGAAGGTTTGGTCCTCCAAGTAATGGTATGGAAGGGTGGCGAGACCTTCAAGAGGTAGAGTCCACTGGGAGCTGGCACCATCGGGACACCACCCTCAGGGATAAATCAATGCTCTTTTCAAGAGATCGGCTTAGCCCTCTCAAAGCTGGTTTAGGTCTACTGGGAGTGAGGTAGGGCTTCAGGGACTGTATTAGTTACCTAAGTAGTGGGCTGATAAAAAGCAAGTCTCCCTTCCTCCCTCTCCCCCTTCTCCTTCCTCTCCTCCTCCTTCTTTTTCCTCCTCTACTTCTTCTTCCCCTCCTCCTCTTCCTCCTCTCTCTTCCTCCTCTCCTCCTCTGCCTTCTCCTTCCATACATACCTGCTTCCCACTTCTCTGTCATGATACAAGGTAGCATATGACCCTCACCAGAAGCTGAATAGAGACAGGCACCTGGTCCTGGATAGACCCATGAGCCAAAAGAACCCTCTTTTCCTTATAACTTACCTAATCTTCAGTATTTACTCACAGCAACACAAATGGACTGATACAGAGAAAAAATTCACCCTCCTCTGTCTTTGTGCTGTCTCAAGGTCCTCAACAGTTTAGATCATGTTTACAGTCACTGGGGAGGCCGTCTGCCCTACTCAAGTGCCAGCCCAAATGCACATGCACCAGCTTTTCTGCAAATGCACTCACAGACATACCCAGAAATAATGTGTAACCAGGCACCTGGTGTCTTACAAGCTGACACAAAATTAACCCCATAATGATGGTGGAATACAGTAGTTTCCCAAACTCAACAAAGTTCCCTTTTTTACACCATTCCTGGATCTAAAATGATGAACTCTTTCCTCTTTTTAGACTTGATTAATTAATTAATTAATTAATTTATTTATTTATTTAGGTACCTGGAATCAAACTCAGGATCTTGCGCTTGCCAGGCAGGTGCTGTGCCACTGAACAATCTCCCTGGCCCCTCTTCTTAGAATTTTAAAATCACATGTCCCTTTAAGTTGGAATCCCATTCTGGAAACCTACAGAATTGTGTTGAGGGGAGGTCAGACAGGAACAGCTTTCCAGAGGTGAAAGATTAAAAATAATCTCAGCCTAAGAGGCCCACACTTTAGACTTGCTTGAATGAGCTAATCCAGCTTTACCCTCCTTCAATTCAGTTCAGGAACACTGGGGCCAGCAACATGCCAAGAGGCACAGAGATATGGGGTGTGTTGGAGCACATTCCAGCATGGTCATCAAACCATTTTTCATTTCAGAATGTTTCTTTTCTTCACAGCAAAACCCAGGAATGCATAAGGGTCACAGAGAGCATTTGCAGTAGAAAGAAGAGGGAGAGGGAGGTCTAAAGCCTTAATGCCAGGTCTTCCTTACAATTTTTGTCTTTTTGTTTTTCTGTCTTTTTGAGACAGGGTCTCACTATGCAGTTCAGGCTAGACTTGAGTTCACTTTGTAGCCCAGGCTGGCCTTGAACTTGCAACGATCCTCCTGCCTCAGCCTCCTAAGTGCTGGAATTACAGGCATTCACTACCATGCCCAGCTTCCTTACACTATTTAACCAGAAAAATGTCACCCAGCTGGGAGGACATTGCCATGCCCTCACCTCGATCCTCACCTGGGAGGACACTACTATACCCTCACCTCGATCCTTACCTGGAAACCAGTGATGCTCTGTTACAGGTGCATGGGAGAGTTAGGCAGATACCCAAATAGAAGAGATGTTTCTCCCTCTTTCCTTCCAGGCCTCTCAAGAGAGCTGGCTGTCCCAGGTAGCTTGCCACAGCCCACACTGGCCCGTTTCCTTACCAGCCTAGAAGTCTGGGCCAAGCATGCATTTCTCAGAAGCCAAATTAGGTTCTGTGCTAGGCATGAGGGAAACAAAGATGTGGTTTTTATTTTTTTTTCTTTTCTTTTTTTCCCCGGTACCAGGAATCAAACTTACGACCTTGCACTTGCCAGGCAGGTGCTGTGCCGCTGAGCTAAATCCCCAGCCCCAAAGATGTGGTTTTTAATTCCTCTCAGATTTTTTTCCTATTAACGTTGCCTGGGGGAGATGATTCTGTACCTTGCTGGCTGTCAGGGACTCCCCCCACTTCAACTGATTCCCAGAACAGGAGACTACTGAGATGCACAGGACTCCAAGTTTCCTAGAAGGAACCAGAAGATATTCCCAGCATGCAAAGACCACATAGGGAATCACTTTCCGCAACTTTTAGTTCCAGGATCGTCCTTGGCTGCCTCAAGTGCAGAGGTGACACAGGTGGGGAGCTGTGGTCAGCTCCCTTGTCCCACCATGTGAAGACAGCCCAAGGAGTGGCAGGGCCCCTTAACGATCAAGGAGGTCACTGGGTGGGGGCTCTCCCTGTGGTGCTTGACAGAAGACAAAGTGATGGTATAAGGACCAAGCTTGACTTGACTACCATCAGCTTGGTCATAACTGATACTTTGCCCAACAAGTGACCACGACACACATCCCCAGTCCCCTATGCCAGCCACTGGTGTCAACTGTTTCTTAACTGACATTGGGCCTGTTCATAGTTTGTGAGAAAAATTAAAATACATTCCATTAGCTGAACCTACCTTTGTCTAGTTTGGTGTATAGATCCCTTCTTCCTGCCTTGTGGTGCAGGAATCCACCTGTCCTGCTGCCACCAAAGACATGGTTCTATGAGTCCCTCAATAAATCACACTTTGGCCCCCCATAAGAACCTTCTTCTCCTGGTCGTTCCCTGGAAGGAGGGCTTCTGGCGCACAGGGAGCCGCGGACGGGTAGCGCCAGTCTTCGGGCTGGCTAACTTCCTGCCTGCTGGCTCCCAGAGGGCAGGCCCCCAGTGCATGGGGAGCCATGCGGCGGCGAGCGCTATTGCGCTCCGGCCCTTAGGCCAGCCGCCGCCGCTCAATTTAGATCTATCATGACACACAGAAACAGTGATACAATTGGCCCACCATGCACCGACTGCAG